>NC_045755.1:2122707-2160882 GCF_008692095.1 Etheostoma spectabile
GGGGGGGGGGGGGGGGGGGGGAGTCATGGGTGGTCTGACTTGCCGTGTGCCGGACTCCATATCTGGAAGAGAAGTTGTCGTTGTGAGGGAGGTGTGAATGCTAACAAGCAGGAAGAGCTGCGCTGCTATATTTGCCCTTCTTCCAGCCATTGAGGTCGGCCCTGTGATGCCACTGGAGTGGTTGTTAGGCTTTCCATTGACTCTAAATTGTATTCCTGAAAAGGGAACCATAACTTCCTTGAACTTAACAGTATAGAATGACATGAGAGTTGGAATGAAAATTCCAATGCAGTTTTTGTCATCATCTCCATGTTCGTGCTGCTGCTGTGCGGTAGTTTGTCCTTGTCATATTTGCAATATAAAGGTCAACAGTCTGTGGTCTGTTCAACCAATCAGAAATAATGTGTTAACAGGGGAGTCCACCCCAGCTCACTTGGCTTCATTCAAGTTGGAAACATGGCAGTGATTTTTGGTCTAACACATCATTTTTGAACCATGGGATTATCAAATTAAAGAAATGTAAAAACTAAATAAAAATCAGATTAGGTTAACATGTGTTGCAGCTAAAAAACACTACCACTAATGTGATTCACTCACATGTTTTAGCATTAGTCTGTCCACTTATGCAACATTCCCACACACTGCTGAGATTCCTTAATGACCCCTAGGTTTGGAATTGGGAAAATATTTTAAACAATATTATGCTTTCCAATGCTCCCTCTCTACGCTTCTTCTCCCGGTGCATGTTGTCTTACACACAGTATTTCATTGCGTTTCGTGCCATGGGGAGTCTGCTGTCGGCCGCTGTGTTTAAATCTTGGAGTGAGAACACACAGAGCAGCTCCCCTGGAAGTAAAGTCATGGTGTTTGCTCCAAAACACCAAGAAAAATAAGACTTGGTGCAAAACACCTTCAAGTACATGAGTACAGCAGTAAAACATTTCAGAGGAGAATTCTATGATGGCTGAGGCATCATTCTTGTTTACCAGGGGTATGAATTAGCAAATATTGGCACATCTTTAATGGGAGTTTGTTACCTTACAAAGCCCTAAAATTGAATAATAAGCTACAGAGATAGAGCTGTAAGAAACACAATGCCTTGCTCAAGGACCCACGCTGGACGTTAGCCTTCACAGTGGCTTGCACCTGGGTTTTAAGGTTTCCACACACTCTCTGGCTCGAGGCCCCATATATCAACAAGTGTGTGAGATTAAAGCGAACAAACCCTCCAACTGCTCTGTTATTGTCTCATCATATTTTGAGCTTTCTCTCTGATGTTTTAACTCTGTTTTTGTGAGGCGTCATGGCACTGATTGGATGCATGCGTGTAGTAGAAAGTTATTCTGCTCCCACCAGCATCTGCTGGTATGGCACTAGCACGCACACACACACACACACACACACACACACACACACACACACACTTACACGCACACTTGTTCCAGGCCTTCCACTAGTTCAAAGGTAGGCCTGCTAAATGATTCAGGAGGGACGGTTCACTTGTTTGCTGTTTAATGCCATAAAAGAAGAAACATAAACATGGGGAAGCAATAGGAGCATGCATTAATGACAGAACCCCCCCCCCCCTTAACATATCATTGCATCTCTCTGACCCTGTTGTTTATGCTGAAAAACATGGGCAACCTGCAACCTTTACATTAAACGACTGTCTCTCTAAACACTGTTTTTAGTGGCTTAACCGACACCATGCTGTGTCTGAATTGTCCTCATGTTGGACGTTTCGTCCACCTGATGCTCATATAAGGTTGCTATAAGGTCACTAGAGAGAGGGAGAGAGAGAGAGACAGAGAGACACACACACACACACACACACACACACACACACAGGATGTTTTGAGTGTGAAGCGGGGCAGATCATCTTTACCTCTACCTCACATCTCCCCCATTTGTCTCTCTTCACCCGTCTGTCAGCAGTCTCTCTGTCTGCAGTGTTTTCTTAGCATTCTCTTCTCTCCGTCCTTTATTCTACCTCAATCCCTTCTTTTCACATCTTCCCAGCACTTTTTTTTCCACTCTGTCTCCTGTCACTGTCTTTCTGCTCTTTCCCATTCCCAGCATTCCTCCCTGACTCCTTCCCTGGCCTCCTTTTCTGTCTCTCCTCACTGGATCCTTTCTCTTATTCCACTCCCTCCAACTCACTTACTGGTATTTTCCTTTGACCTCTACCCCCCCCTTCCCCCTCCACCACCACCACCCAATTTTTCTTTGTCATATGCTTTTGTTTCCACCCTCCACACCACCATAATCTTTTCCTCCACCTTTTTCTCTCTCTGTCTCTCTCTCTCTCTCTCCCTCTCTCTTTTCCTCTGTGATATTCATAATGAAAAAAACAGCAGGAGAGAGTTAGCACACACCTGGCCCAGTTCTGTCTCTCCAGCTGTCACAGATAACCTTTCCTCTGCTAAACGAATAAGTCTCTCCTCTCTTCTCTTCTCTTCTCTTCTCTTCTCTTCTCTTCTCTTCTCTTCTCTTCTCTTCTCTTCTCCCTTACCCTCTCCTGTAACTCTTCAATCAACTTTTTTTTATCTCTTTCTCCGCATTGTGTTTAACGGCGATCCAGACAGCTGCAAGGAAACATCTGGGAAAGCCACAACAACCGGTGTCAGAAGTGTCCGAGCAAGCATGGACAGGGAGCAAACATCCTAACATATCCCATAACATGTGCTAACACTGGCCATCACTCTGTAGATGTGTTGTTCTAAGACATGTACAGAGAACGATTGCTGTTATGAGTCAAGCGAGCGCTCACACATGGGGTGGAGAGGGGTGCTCCGGGGACCAACCGACTATTTGGATAAAAAACAAATGCACAGTCTAATAGTGCACCTACAGTATGGGTTAACAGATTTTCAGTTTTTCTGAAAGCAGCAGAACCGATTTTCAACCAGATGTTATTTCTCCATGTTTTTAAACATCATTCTTTCCATCTGTCAGAAACCTTATGTGCGTCTTTACAAAATTAAAAAGTCACAACTAAATGAACACCAACCAAAGTTCAGAAAAAAACGCACACAATTTTAAACCCACAACTTTTATTTCATTTTCATTTAAATTTGCTGAATCCTGATTGGTGCACAGAAGTACTGCATGTGGCATTGCCTTTTTTTCTCAGTAAGAATGTTATGTTTATGGGGATGGCGTCCACTTGGACATATTCATATGTTTGCTAGTTTGAAACCCAGGCAACAAAATGTGACAAAAAGCTGAGGGATGACTCCAGTGCAAATCTCCAGTTGCTCGAGTAAAGCTCCTCAGTGAAAAAATTGTGGTTTCAGTTGGTAGTTCCCAGGTGTGAATGTTTGTAACAGTTTGAATGTGAAACCGAGTGCTGCTGAAAAACAGCATCAATCATCTAACCATGGGCTACATTTAAGGGTTGACTGTTGGATGTTTTTGATAAATAAATAGAAAACACAAACCAACCCTGAGACGCAGATGGCTGGATGAAAAGCTCGTTCTGGTGGGATACTGGGTGGTGGTTGATTGCTGTACCCTCCCTTGGCCCAAGCTTTTACGGGGCCCTTAACAGAGCATGCACACATGTTTTTTTTGGAGCGGTTAGCCCCCACATTTAGACTCATCATTACCCACAACCAGCATCTATGTTCTCATTATTTTTCCACTTTTTTTTTTCAATCCAGACGGTTGGTTTTTCTTATTTTCTGCAATTTGTCTCTGCAAAGCTTATTAAAAGGCCAATAAAATGCCAAATGGAAATCATTACTCTTTCTCATATATTTCTGTACGTTCACTCTGAGCAGCAACACCATGTGAGGGATTTTCTTGTGTGCGTTTGGTGGAAGTTTTAATTAAATGAATGAATGAATGTACCATATATGCATGCTTGTTTGGTTGGTGGCCCCAGTTGGATCAAACCCCTGACCCTTGTCTTACAATGGCCATCGTGTCATCCGCTACAGGTGGAATATATATAGTCAGAAGCAAAAGGAAGACATATTTTTAAAACCAAGGTTTTGAAACTTGCAAGGCAGATAGATGTCAATTGGCCTTTTTAGTGTTACCCTGGCAGTGCTGGTGTGATGTTGGACACACTGACATACAGCTCTCGCAGGTTTACTGCTGCGGAAAGATCATGCAGGTCGAGGCAGAGTCTAATGTAGTCATGAGGTCATAGGCTGACTCAGTTGTGCGTGACCCCTCCAGCCTCTGGTCTGCCTTTAGAGCATTGAGGCAGCATTTGATGTGTCCATGGCCTTTTGGTAACAGTAAATCGAGTGTGAAACTGCATGTTGTGAAGCTGCAACTGGAGCCTTGTGGGTGCACGTCTATGTCTGTGCATCTGTGTCAATAAAAATGAAGCAAAATGAAATGAGGTCTTTTACAGTAATATAAATTGTGAAGCCGTTTTTTCAGTGCCTGGTGGTTGAGTTTCTAATGTTGCCGTCTCACAGAAAGAAGATCTTAATTCCTGGGTCTATTCTTTGTGGTTTGCCTGTTCACACTGTGTTAAAGTGTGCTACCTCCCACAGTTTATAGAGATGTAAGTTAAGTGCATTGGAGAGTTTCAGTCACCCATAGGTATGATTATACGTCACACTAAATGGCAATCTACTGTAGCTGGGTTACACACAGAGCCACCGCAACCTGGAATAGGAACAGGCAGATCGAGAAAATGAATGAGTGCACCCTATTATAATATCATTTGAGCGTACAGTATGGGAGGTTTTGAAAAGCCAGGTCTTAATGATCTACATCTATCCCACAGTGACCTGCTATTCTTCATTGTCAAGGCTGTTCTATTGTCCTTCTCTCCATCTTGATATTACTTTTCCTCCGGGCTGCAGGTGGGCCTCTTTTCCACCAAAGTGCAAAGCACCTCTCCAGTAAAACAAAAGGTAATTTCTGCTTCAACATCACAACCTTATTGCCTCTGCCATTCCACTGTATTAAGTTTACCTATAAAGTGTGTTAACTCTGCCATTAATGAGTGTTAAACATGAATTACCGGCCAGTGACAGCGTCTCCAGAGATGGGGAGCTGAAGTCTGATTCCACCCTCCCTGTTCTCTTTTCCCTCTCTATTCCCCCTCCCTCCATTGGCCTCCCCACATGGCCAACAAAGCTCTGCTGTTTGGGCCGGAGCAAGTTTTCTCACAGGATAAGTCTCCTGACACACATTGGAGTTTGGTTTTATTTACTGGCTGCAGTTATTGTTGCTCCCACGTGAAAGCTCTTGCTTTTAACAACCCAACAAGGTTTTTTGTTGATGCATCCTCTGAGGCTTTTTTCAGAGCTCTGCTCATTTCCTCTACCAACCCAGTGGCCTTGATTGTTGTCACTTAAAAAAGCAATGGGGTTGTTGAATTGCATCTGCAACAAGGACAGTGGTATTGCCCAAAGCTAACAACCGATGGGAGTCTGGGATTCTGTGATATCGTTTACCCCCGCCAAACGAGGAGCAGTTTCTCCTCTACTGGTGTTGATGAACTCCTAAGACCCTTATTTTTGGGCATAATCTTTTTGATGTAATGGCCCTCCTCATATGTGGAAGGTGCGGTGAATTGAATACATAGAGAATCTCTGTCAACACTGGAAGGTCATTGCCTCAGTGATGGGTTCATAGGTTGAGGGTCCAGGTCATGCATTAGCCCATAATTTAGATTTGTGGTGGTCCAGAAAGTTTGGGCAAATGAGCAAACATTTTCCCTCATAGTCCGTTAATGATGAGGAAGGGCTGTCGGCCATCGTGGATTGAAGAGACTCAGTGCTGGAGTTGTAAGAAGAGGACAAGAATTTCCTTGTAGCAGCAACCAGGGTTCACGTGCTAAGGGGCCAAATGCCAATAGCAAGTCAGCTGCCCCTTCGGAAATAAAAGACAAGAAGCTTTTGTTTTGGTCTATGCTACTTTCCAATACAGATGTTTCCCTTGTAGACATTGGCCAACTCTATCAACTGGTCAGCTTCTTTTCCTAATTTAGTTGTATTGGTAATTTGAGGGTGTTTTATCCTTTTATTACAGCGTCAACAGTATGGAGATAACAGGAAATGAGGGGGAGTTGTGGAATTACATGCAATAAAGGTCCTTTCTTGGATTTGAACCGGGTGTCCCAAGCTATAGTTTAAGTGAGGTTGTTATTCATTTGAAAACAGGCAATTGTATTTGTTCAGAGCCACAGTTGATCAGCAGCTCTAAATGATAATTTGAAGACAACGATAATTTTAGAGGGAAGTGTTAGGAAAAGAAATGCACAGGTTTCAACAACCGAGGAGAGGGGTACAAAGATTATTTGAGTGCAAGTAGAGTGAGTCAAGAGGATATGATTTATGTGGAGATATGCACATATGCTAATGCAAGGTACTTCACCAAAATGTGAGTTGCCCGTGACCCATTTGTCCAAACTGGACAGGGAAGGTCATTCCACTTTTGACAAACCAGAAAATACAAGGGTTGAAAAACACAGAGAGAGAAGAGAGTGAGTGGCAGCACACTTTCTTTTATTATTCAGTATTTATTCAAAGAAGATGTGGATGGTAGGAGTTAACTTGCCTCTGGATTGGAAGCAGATGCAGACACCTCCTTCAGGTTTAAAACCTTAATCGCTCTCTACATCTGGCTCCCTCTTTTTGGCCGCGTGGAGAGAACAGCTAAAGGTAAGATACCTAGGGGATGGGGGTTGAGGATGTGGGGGGAGGACGTTGGGAAGGAAGTGTAAACCTGAAAGGAGAGGGCACATTATGGTAGCTCTGTCAAGGATACTGCCCTGCACCATGATTTAAGGAGCTAAATATTACTATTATTAAGGGTGTGAGAGTAGAACAAGAAGGAGAGAAAGTGGATTCAGGGTGGAGGTCTAAGAGCATATGCCTGGCTTATCGTTTGGTATTTGGAGGTGGGCGCATTGTGGGCTAGGTGCTTCATGTCAAGGATATCCAACAGAGACATTTTGGAGCATTCTTTTGTCTGTTTGATCCTTGTCTGGCTTGGAGCATAGTCCTTTGTAATCAACAGTTGATCACACCCCTGCCCATCAATCTATCCATCGAGCAATGCAGAGGGAATCACGCAGAAGCATTTGAATGAGTGTAGGAAGGTTTATAGAAGTACAGAGACCCCTCGCTATCGTCAGATCGGCGCTGGCTGATATTAATTTCCGTGAGCTTGACAGCAACCATTAGTCTTTGGGAGGAAGCTTAATTTACAGCGTTCAGGGGTGGGTAAGGATCATCTGGTGCTGGCAGCAGTATATACAGTATGTGTTATAGAATAGCCCAGACCACAGAGAGGAGAGAGGTAGTAGCTGTTGGACAGACAGCAGTGTGGGAAAGATAAAAATTGCTTCCTCAGCCAGTCTGCCTTGCATATTGGCAGATAATGTAACATAGTGATCTGCTACCAATCATTCATCTTTAGCGTAGAAGAGCTGTTCAGTGGCTTTAAGTGAGAACATTTTTCATTTGCTGTTAGCTATCATGTTGGAAGTACACAGAGCTAATGCCTACTGCAGAGGGCAGCATAATTCTCAAGTACAAAACACTGTGAATATTGGACAAAGCTTGATACTTTGCGATAGTCCCATGCATCTGTTAGGGCTTATTGTGAAGCACCAGGAGGAAAAATGTTGTGTATAGGGATGTAACGGTATAAAAATGTAACCATACGGTTATAGTGACCAAAATCATCACTTTTTTGGTATTTTTAAAAGCGTGTTCAATATGTTCAGAATAGAGCCAACCGTTGTATCGGCGGGCCGATATTATCGGCCGATATTAGGCATTTCCTGACATATATTTATAACGGCCAATTTAAAAAAAATATATATATATATGTATATATATATATATATATATATATATATGTATATATAGATATTAATTTTCTGTTAAATTAATATTTAAAAAATAAAAACTGACTATCAAACATGTTGTGAGTGTTGTTGTTGCATAGTTTATCCACCAGAGGATGCTCTACAACGTCCCTGTTTTTGTACAAAGGACTTTAAGTCTTAAGTTTGTATTTTTATACATTTTATTTATCAGAACTTTAATATATTTTGATGTTCTTCTGTTATGTTGTGACAATAAAACTATTATCATTTTTAAGTGAGAACTCATAAATAACTACAAATAAGGGAAATCTTAACGGAGCAAACAGTGTAATACACCTTTAAAACCCACGACAGTTCAGCAAGCTACAGAATAGTTTTCACTTAGGTTCTGGGCTACGTAGCTACCTAATTTAACAAGTCCGAACAGAAAATAAAAGGGTCTGTTGTCCAGCTGCTACATTCTGTCCCCCTCTCCAGTCTGAGAGCGAGGGCTTGGCAGGAAATCAAAGCGATGACTTTCGTCACGGACTTGTAAATCACCTCAGGAGAGCCCAAGTGTTACCAAGTGTATCGTAACTATGGGCTTTTTTACAAGACTGATAAATGTCCTGAGTGCTGTCATCTCCTCCTTGCGACCTGATTCCAACTTTGAGCAAAGAAACACACGCTGTAGGCTACGGAGTGCGCCTGCCGCGGCAACTTCAGGAGCCTCGGTTGAAGCTGGGAAGGATTAAACACAGGGTCTCCACACCGTGGTAATCCACCGCGATAATAAGGATATTTTAAATGAAAAGGGTAATTGTTACTGTCAGCATTTCTACCATGGTTTACCACGTTACATCCCTAGTTGTGTACGAGCAGACCTGAAGCAGTCCGACTACACTTACTAAGGCAGTGGGGTCCATCCTTTGTGCTGACTGTGCTGTTCACCAGGATGTTTGAGTTTTCCTTGTGATGGCTGTACTGCTCTCCAGATGTGTTGAATGAGCAGGAGGAGGAAGGGCTGGTCTCGGGGGCCTTCTGGCTGTCTGCTGGTCAATCCCATACAGCGTTTTCCCGGCACACACATGAGAAAGTGAGAGCGAAATAGGGCCTTTGAGTTGAAAGGTAATGTCCTCTCCCACATCCAACAAACCTCCCCTCTATGACTTATATCTGACGGTATTTCTTGGTCGGTCCAGTAGCGGCTATGCTTCCACTCTGCAGTCTTTTCCTCTCTACCTGTCAGAATGAAGAGTGCTGCAGTTGGTGTTCAGCATGATTGACACAGTTATTGGTACTGACAAACTGCAAGACAGGCTAGGCATTAAGATCCAGGGCTACATTTAACAGGAAGTCAGTTGCCCCAACCTGCGTCCTCTGACATATATAGCAATTGTAAGTTGCTTTGGATAAAAGTATGTAATATGTAATATGCAAATATAATAATGTAATCAACAGGATGGTAATATTATGTTTTATTATTATTATATTTTACCAGATGCAAAAGGATCGACCCAAGAAGCATCTTATTCAATAGTGGAGTTGCTTTGCTACTTCTCATTGTAGAAATCTTTTTGGACCGCCACGCCAAACCAAAGGGAACTCCGTTAGGGTACTGTACTGTAGAGTACTGGGACAAAGCCAAAATGATTGGGACTGTACTACTGCTGCATAAAAGGTTTATATTTTTTTGTTGCACATCTTGTAAACTTGAGGATCTTATTCCACAATTCTTCAATATGCACACACAGTTTTAATATTTGCATGTGTTTCAAACAAGCAGGAAAGTTCAACTTTGTGGTTGTTGTAGTTTTTTTGAAATTTCAAATTTCTTAGAAGCAACTTGGACTGCAGCTTTTACCTTTTTATATACTCCATGCCACCAATTAGCATACATACATGCATTTGTATTAAATTACTGTGAAGAGTGTATCACCCCTTTTTTGTGTATATTTGTATGTGTGCTTGTGCATACACTGTGAGTAGATTGTGAGTGTGTGAAAAAGAGTGAGGAATGTGCGTTTGCCTTTAAGTGTGGGTGTGTGTGAGCCTTGTTTTCCCAGGTCTCCACTCCAGAGTAGCACTTGGCGCTGAAAGCCGGGGCTGTAACTCTTAAATAGCAGAGCTGTTTACTCTTAATACCAACTCATTTCACCCCCATTTTGGGAGGGTTCCTTTGCCTTTGGCATAGCAGCATGTAGACATTTTTACAGCTTAGTATGCTCAATACCATCTTGCTAAAGGATTTTATGGTCCGATGGTTCCAGTGTGTGTGTGTGTGTTTTTATAATAACTGCAGGTTATGCAATGAAACTTTGGCGCAGCCAAATGCTTGATCATAGCGCTGAGCTTCTTCTGTAAACTCAAAGGTTGCCGAAAATGTGTGTATATACTGTGGATGTATGCATATGCTGTTATGGTTACATTTCTTTTCTCTTTAGCCTATGGGCGCCAGCTCCAGATGTTGCAATTCTTTTGACGGAAGATTGTAAGTTACTTTACCATGTAAGAAAATCAATAAGAAAGAAGAGTTTAGATGAACAGCGCTTTAGCCAGTAGCTATGTAGCAGCAGGCTAATGCCCAGTAAGCCAGTCGTTATTGCAAAATAAGCTCCAACTGGTTAGGTCAAACTCCCTAATGATCATGATAATGACCAGCTTGCTTTATATCAGCCCACATTCATACTGTAACTGTTGCCGCAACCCCACAGAGTCTTAGTTCGTACCAAAATTACCCTTTAAAGTCCTAGGTGCTAACACTCCGGAGGATTTGGAGATTATTCCATTTTATATCTGACATTTTCACAGATGTTCCAGTTAAAAAGGTCAAAGCAGCACCTTGCAGCACTATGAGAGAATACTGTAGTGTTAGCAAGGGTACCCCACGTGAGAACAAGCCCCAAATTCTGGCAGTGACTTACACAGGCCATGTGCTGGCTTTATCCAGAGAGCAACACATGACCCAGAGGGTATTACTGTATGCATGTATTAATATCACAGCTGCAAACAGCTAGAAGGCCCCACCAACAGTACCACGTTATTCTGCTCAAGCCTGAGGGGAGAAAGTGCCGTTACAATGTGATGATTAAAGGTGATCTGCGCTTGCCAGAAAGTTGACATTTTTAAATATTTGGCTGCAGCAACAAGACTCACATCGCACGCTCTCTTAAACTTTTCATCTTGTGAAAGGGTAACATTTCCAAATGGAGCACTGGGAACACAACTCGAGGCAGTGACGAGAGGAAAAACTGATCATTTAGATTGTGTGTGTGTGTGTGTGTGTGTGTGTGTGTGTGTGTGTGTGTGTGTGTGTGTGTGTGTGTGTGTGTGTGTGTGTGTGTGTGTGTGTCCACGGCCCTGCTCCTGTCCTTTTTTTCTTACTGTGAAGATGCAATATTAAAACCTTTTTTTAGTTTGCATGACAGTGACATTTTGTTATCCTTGCAGTGGCTTAGTGTAGTTTGACAAATGCATCGCATTGGGTTAAAAGCAGGTTATGTAAAATAGTGTTTCACCGTCTGCAGAGGTTGCTCCAAGCGAGTAAAACTGTGCGTCCAAACTTTATTTTTCAATTTGTCCTAGTTCAACAGAATACATCAATCTTAATATATCATAACCATACAAGTAATATTTGACATTATTACGGTGTTAGCATTAGTTGGAGCTGTCACCATCACGAAGAGACAAGGTGGTAAGAGGAAAGAGGCCTCAATTAGTGATTTTGTCAGCAGACAGTCCATGTACCAAGAGGTAGGGGGGACATTAGGAGGGAATTATGGGTACATTTTGCACCTCTGTCCTCAAATGTGCCAAGCCCAAACACCGAGCTGAGACAGCTTACTTAGTGGCTGCACTCTGTCTGTCCTCAGCATAAGACACCTCAGCTAAGGTTTTGGGCTGGAGCATTATCCACACTGGGTAAAAAGTATGTTTGCCTTGGAAGTGTCAGGAGAGCTGGTGAGCACTGCCATCCATGTCAAGTGGTGCACCGTGTAATAGCGTCATGGGCGAACTTGGACGCCTAACGTGAGGAATTACATTTGCGGTTGTTTCAACACGAGCCTGAAGTGGTCGGCCCAGAGGCAGCATTGCATCCAGAGGTGTAATTAGGGGAAATCTGTTTAAATATTTTAACATATTTATTGATGCTCTGTGACATGTGGAATTATCCCCCTCTTGCGTCAGGACTGCACAGGCTTCCCAGTAAGTTCTATTTAGCGGCGAGGCTCCATCTGTCCTCACTGGAAAAATTTCATTAAGTCTCAGTCAGCAAAACTGACCCGTCACATGTTTTTCTTCATCAATATTCTTTGCAGGCTTTGATAAGTCACCCTGAGGCAGTTAGGAGTTGGCGTTTCTTCCTTTTACTCTCCTGCATCCGGTATACACCCTCCTTCTTAAGCTTTTAACTTAGAGATTTTACTGTGAAAGAGCAGATTTCTTTCTCTCTCTCTCTCTCTGTTTGTCCTCCACTCCACCTTCAGTTTCCACCACACAACCATCATCACACACACACGCACTTTCCACAGCTAGTCTCTTCATTCAGTCGCTGAAGCTTTGAGGAAAAGGCAGTCCAGAGGTCACAGAAGCACTGTGGTTTCAATCTGGGTTGGAAGATTTTGAATTTAAAAAAAGGCTTTTAAGTCTGCAAAAGTGCCCTCGAGCAAGGCATCGGACCTTTAAGTCCTCTTTACTGGAGCTGCTCAGCTGTCAACAGACCAAGACTTCATCCCTGAAACCGGGGAACCGTGTGAGTATGAAGTAAGGCACTGCTGAAAATGCGTGCATGCAACGTCAGCCTTCCCTGGATAAATAAAATCTCCAGATTTTGATCCAACCTCCCTCACGACTCACTGCAAACAAATCTCAACCCAAGAGGCACTTTTTATGGTGCAACATATTTTTGTTGTAAATCACAAAATTCAAAAGTCCTGTCTCTTTTAGCAATGTTTTTTAAATGTATCTCTCATGCCAGAGACGCAAACGTGCAAAACCTTGGGCTTTTCCAAATGTCTGGAACTTTTAATGCTCAGAGGATCATAAATAACTCAAGGGTGGTCGCCTGTTCTGTGCGCTAACAGGCCAGATTCAGCTGATTGGGACTGTTGACACGGGTCATCTGCTGGGAGCCTCAGACCTCTGTGTGCTGCCCTGTAAACACTGCACGTTATCTGGAAGCTCTGCCGCTGTCTGTGAAGAGCACTGCCCGCCAGACGCTTCTCCCTCATCATGAGTGTGCTTTAGTTGTGTCTTGTTGCCTTCCATTTTGAGACAGAAGCTGGAAATGATCAGCTAGTAGCTCGTAATTGCAACCACTGTACTGTATGGTCTATTGGACCAGTTAAGACAAAGCAAGCGGGGAAACAGACGCCTGTAGGAAATGCTTTAACCGACGCCAACGCTAATATATCATGCCAACAATATTGGTTAGCTTGGTTGAACTGCTCAGCATGGAATAAAGTTACTTTTAGCAATATAAACAAGTCATAAAGAATGCTCTTTAGCCTTTACAGGTGTTGACGTGAGATGTAAGGAAAGTTGGGGCGGAGAAAGTTTCCTGCTTGGAATAATCACTTTTAGGGCTGTTCCATTGTATTGTTCATTTGAAGAAGTCAGAATTTCCAACATGCTGACCTAATGCTTGAAAGGACTCACTCACTCACACAGACAAGACACTTTGAGTTTAGGAAGGCAGATACATGGAACGTAAGCAGCCTTACAGCCATGCTTTAGTCAGAGAACTAAACGTGGAAATGAAGCCGTAAGCCTGGACCAGAAAGTGCTGAAAGAGTGGGTGAGAGAGCATGAGAGACAATCCGAGGCAGAGAGAGGGCGATGCATGAGTAGCCTGCTAAGGATTTGCTTCACAGCCTCACATATTGTAATAACACAAGCTTAACGGGAGATTTTGTTGGAGTCCCTGTTTTTCTACATTAAAACATATGCCGCTCTTTAGCTCTGTTTACAAGAAGAATACTTTGAGGGAGTGCTTTTTTTTTAAGTGTCATTAGGAATGATCTGGAAACAAGTTAACTAAGGATCATCAGAGTTAACGATGAGTTAGAAAACACCAGTTGGGCTTCTAAAATGCAACATAGTTAATGTGAAGTTCAGAGAAAACGCTGTGAATGCTAGATGCTGCAATTTCTAGTTCCTTGAATTCCAAGATTTTCTCAACACCCAGAGTCAATACTACGTTCCACAGTCCTGGGAGGATTACAAATGGACCCTAGTGTCAGTTGTATAGCTTCTGACTACCCGTGGCAGCATTTGTACTGCATTTTATTGGTTGTTTGGTCCATACTGAAATATCTCAACAACTATAAGGATAGATAGCCATGTAATTTAATGCAGACATTCATGGTCCCCAGAGGATGAATACTAATGACTCTTGAGCCACCAGCATGTCCAAGTTCCCACTTACCCTGGGAAATATCTCAACATCTATTAAATTGATTGGGACTTTTAGTACAGACATTATGGCTACCAATTGATGAAACCTAATAACTTTGATGATCCCTGACTTTTTCCTGGCGCAACCTTAACGTTCACATCTATGGTTTTGAGTGAAATATATCAACAATAATAGGGTGGATTGCCATTTATACTCATCAGTACACTCATTCATCTGAATGACTTTTAATAATGTTGCTGATCCAAAACTAATGACATTCCCATCAGCCTCAGCTGTAGTTTGTGCTAATTAGCACATGTTACATGCTAAAATGCAAAATATGATGATGACCGTGGCACCTGCAAAAGACCAGCATGCTGTTATTTTCATCATATTAGCATGCCAAAATTAGCATTTGGCTGAAACCCACTGTGCCTAGGTACCATCTCACATACACAGTAGATGCTAGCTTTAGACTCTTAGTCTTGTTATTCGTGCCTCATAAATTCCTGAGAATTGCACACCATCCAGTAAGATCGCAATTTCCACACTTCCAGTCACTAATTTAAATGAACCCCCTGAAGTGAATTTTAAGGAAAATTGGGAAAGGATCTGTTGACACCGTTTCCTTCCTAATTGTGCAAGTGTTCGGGTCAACTAGATAGATAGATAGATAGATAGATAGATAGATAGATATTTATTGATCCCAAAAAAATGGGAAATTACAGTGTTACAGCAGCATACAATATACATGAAATAATTATAATAACAAAATATAAGAATAAAAATATAAGAATGTAAGAACAAATATTTAAGTATATACAAGATGGGAAAAAACAAAACTAAAATGTGCAACTAAGACAATCCAACACCTCAGAGGACTTTGTCATCAGAACCAGAGGCTCGTTTCACACAGTGCTGATTTGGAAACAGTTTCATAGCAGCATAATAAACAGCAACAGTGATGACTTTGTTTTGAGCCAATTCCAAAAAGCATATGGCACGTTTTTTGATGTTCTGTCACTGTGCAGACCGTGTAAGTATGCAAAAGGGAGTTGTTTTGTAGGCCTGTTGTAAAGTAGGATGGAGACCAGGGCATTGATTTGTGTCATTTTAATTGGAATATTTGAGGAAGACATCTGTGAGGAAACATCACTGATGTGGGGGGATTGGGCAAAGCAAAGTGACCTCTGTTTCATAGTTATTTCTAGTTTTTCCTCTGAGAAGCTGGAGCTGTTTCAGACTGTATACAGGCATTTCATTAAGCAGTGAGGAAATGCAGACCACAGGCAGCTCTCCCTTACATTTCTTGATGGATTTTGTTTTTAGGGAGGGTGCAGCTAATTTAGATGCGGTTGTAATTGTTCCAGTGGTCAGTTTTTTTA
This sequence comes from Etheostoma spectabile, assembly GCF_008692095.1. NCBI lineage: Eukaryota > Metazoa > Chordata > Actinopteri > Perciformes > Percidae > Etheostoma > Etheostoma spectabile. Next base: position 2,138,276 of record NC_045755.1, read on the forward strand.
TGGTGGGAATGCAAGAGGACTTTGATTGCCAGTTAGCAGATACGTTGCACGGAGAGAAATCAACTTTTTACTGTCTGGCCCTCTGGCTCTCTGAGCCGGTCTGATCCACTTCACAGTTCACTTCAGTTCTCAATGAGGAATTCATTTAATTAAAAAGCACCGTAAAAACATACACAAAATCACAAACATGAGCTGATGAGACCAGATGGAGAATAAAGAGCTGGTTATACTTTATTAAAGCATTACTCATCCATGCATAATATTAGTTAGCAGGTACACACACACACACAAGGCTGTGTGATTTCATATGCAAATTAAGCAATTAAAATTCAAGAGGGAAATACTTTTACTGTTGAATGCATGTAGTGGCTTTAACTGCTCTCCAAAGTCAGGGTTTTTCCTGACTCAGAATCTGCCTTTGGGGGGGGGGGGAGTTTCCTGTGCATTGAGTGCTTATAATAAACATTTTAGGTGTGGCTAATTCCAGTTTTTCCTTCAAGTACAGTAATGTAGATCATCTGGCTAAGCTTTGAGCTTGTTTACAACCTGTCCCATCATCTGGACCCTGGTATTTTCTTGCTGTAGCGTTACCATGTTCCCATCCCCCAGCAACCACTTTGGTGCGTATAATGTTGTCAGAACTGATAGAAGCCAAAACTACAAAAAGCGGGTCCAAGTTGTGAAAAAAAAAAACCAGCATTATTCTAAAGGGAAAGGAAATACTCTTGAACCGTAACAAATGGCAATGAGAGAAGGGGCGGGAATTCTCTTTTACTGGAAAATAAGAACCTTAATAGTAGGCCTGCACGATTAATCGCTATAAAATCTCAATTCACCCTGTTCACGAATCAATTTTTGAATAACTTGGATTTTAAAAAAAATCAAAAATTATATCATTTCAATTTCATTTCATTTAATTTCACGAGCAGACTGCATCCCACATGCTACTACCTTCTTCTGTGAGTTTTAAACATAGACTGTATAAAATAGGTCTTAAAGCGCTCCCAAGCGCTGCGATGCTCCCCCTTCTCTTCACTGAGGCCTCTATGTTTACAGGGTAGTGGTGATGCGTAATGTGCTATGGGTGCCAAAAGAAATCTATGTTTGGTACTGCAAATTTTGTCTTTGTCAAAAAATCGTGACAAGGAATCATGATATCAATTCTAACCGAAAAAATCTTGATTCATACTTTTCCCCGAATCGTGTATAGGTTGATTAGGACGCACGTCATGTAACTGCTTTTTAGGGCTTCTACATCTTCCCTTTGGTTTCTTCTCCGTTCATTTTGAGCTAAGCTTTTGACACTAGTTTTGTTTTATGCACATTTTATATGACTTTTCCCCTTAAGCTTTTGGTGCACAAAAGGTGTAAACAGACGATTGGTGAGACATGGTTACTAAGACACGAGCTTCTCTCTGGTCCGTGCTATCAGTGAGGACTAAAGATGTATAATTTAGCGAGTTTTCCCCCCCGTCTCACCATCCATGCTGTTTGGCAGTATTTGCACATGCTTATGGGATACAAAGGCTCAGCATTTCATCATGATAATAGCAGCCTCTTTTGTTACTGTGTGGCTGGAGAAGTCTCCTGTTTAATTTAGAGTTGTCATGTTTTTCTTTCTGTGGAATTGCAGAAAGAAATCACTCTCTACCGGTTGCTCTGAGGGAAAAGTACTTTCTGCATCTTTCTCCTTTGCTTTTGTCTTTCTATTGCTGTGTAATCAATTCTTCTTGACATGGTTTGTCTTTGGTTACAGAATCATTTCTCATCCTTCAGGGTTTTGAAATGTAAGTGTCTCTAATCTTTCTTAAGTGATCGTTATTGTCTTTAAGAGACTAGTCCACTGGTGTGAACCTCTCTTAATGCATTTTTCTTTCTTTTTTTTGCAATTTTGAACTGCAAGTAGCACTTAGAAATGTCATACATCTTGGCCAAATTAGTGCTTTGTAACACAATTTGTCTTAAGTAAAATTGCATATCAGGCTATTCCTCGTCCAGCTGGAGAGACAAAATGCTTATTTTGGATAAGCAAACTGTAAAAAGTGGCCAGTTAAGCACCGTGATTTCATCTGTAAGTCTAGAAGTGTACTGTAGAACCTTTTGGGTCTTTGCTGCTGATAGTGCTGCTCCGTCATCTTGTGAAAAGGAGCTTGACTCCCACTGCCTTCATCTGCCACCCACACCACTGAACAATGAAGATATGCAGGCAGTATAGAGCGGGCTGTGTGTGTGTGTGTGTTTCTGTGTCAAAACTTTATCTAAACTTTGTGTGTGTTGGTGGGGGGATCTGTTGGATGTGCTTCGGTGGCCTTGCCCTAGCGATACAGGAGCTCAGCTGTGCTTTGATGTTGGGAGGTCGAGGGAAGCGACTAGAATATCTGGTCTGTCAGGAGGACAGCGTCTGGCCCGGCCAACATCTGTCTGGACTCACAGAGCAACACAACTAGAAGTGTCTTTTCAAGTCAGATCTGACCAAAAGATAACCTTCAAACTCACTCTGTTATCAGAGGAGGAAGACAGGAAGGAAGAAAAGTAAACTGCTATTGCTTGAATGCAGACACATTAAAATAGACTACATGTGGAATGCAAATTCTGGCAAAAGGTGTCAGGGACCCCACACTACAACACACTTTTTGAATGGGTCTTTTTTTCCTGAAAATCTTATAGTGTTCAAATTATTATACCACTCTTTTTGTACAATTCAGAAGGAGAAAAAATAAGTCAGTGTGCATTGAAGCCAAAAAAGTAAACTATCATTGTGTGTGTGTGTGTGTGTGTGTGTGTGTCTGTCTGTCTGTCTGTCTGTCTGTCTGTGTTTGTTTCTCATTGAGAATCTTTCCTCTGGAGCTTCAGCATAAACAGTGCCTGCTCTGACAGACAGGGAGCTGTCTAACGTCTCTGTTTGAAGTGACACTGTGATGCTACCTGGCTGCCATTCTCAGCCCAAAACTCTTAGAAAAGACTTTTTGTCTGAGAAGAGTCTGGAGATGTATCTCAAAGACAGTCATAGCCTCTGGAGTGTGTGTGTGCGTGTGCATGTGCCTGTATTCTTGCAGATGAAATACTATCATATATACCTCTCAGACATCTCGGTGCAGATGAAATAAGATATGCCACAAAGGCAAACATAACAGTTGAAGCTGTGTGTAGAATATCTTGTTTCACCTGTTAGCGCGCAAAGACAATTGTGTCACTTGGATTTATTGTATGTTTGCGTGTGTGTGTGTGTGTGTGTGTGTGTGTCTCTTTATGTGAGTGCTAGCAGACAAAATAAGATACACCTCAAAGGCAATCCAGGCACTTGGAGTTATTGTTTGTGTGTAAGTGCGCTCTCAGCAAAAGAAACCTGTTAAACCTCAAAGGCAATGTAACATTTGTGTGGCTATTGCGAGTGTGTTTGTGTGTGTTCCTGGGAGGCTGTCGATGTTGACATTCTCCTCTGAAGTCTCCTTCAGTGGTCGGCTTCGGTTCCTCAGAATCCCACCTGCACACTAAACACAGAGCCCTCCGACAATACCTGACCCATTCATAGCTGTCAGTCCACTGATGCCGCAAACCAAGACGCTGCTTTGAAGTGTCCGACCTGTGTGTGTTTTTTGAACAGATTTTCATCTAATAACACACAGACAGAATCAGTCTTTTGTGCACTTTGCATGCTCTTTGTCTGTCATTCTAAGCATGTTTTCGTCACCCTCTTTTATGCTTCATTTCTGTTGCCAAGCGACGTAATTCCATAAAGTATCAACGTTTTGGGGATTTGAATAATTGTGTTATTCAGTAATGTTCTCTTGACCATAAAAGTAGTGCGTGGATTCCGATTTTTATTTTGCCAAAAAGGAGACACGACTCCTGTGTCACACACACACACACACACACACACACACACACACACATTTTGCCTAGGCCACATTTATCTCCAACTCTGTGACCTCTCTTCCCCCAGAGCAGGAAGCAGCAGATCAGGAGCGGTTCCCAAGAGGATAAGATAATATAATAATCATAAAAACCTTCCTCTAGCCCCCACCACACACACAAACACACACACAAACACTGTCTGCCTCGCCTAAAGCCTCCTGTTGGGACGGTGGCACAGCAGCACCTGTTTGGAAGCTCTCCAGGTCCGCCCGCCTCGTTTTAAATCACCTCCCCACTGTAGCCTTTTCATGTATTTTACAGGCTTGTATCCAGTTCAGCGCTGAGCAAACCAGGCTTGTACTACAAGCCAGCCTTTAGCTTATCCTCCTTATCTCGCACACCCCCGCTGGGCCTCCAGATTCACTCTTTAAGCACATTCCCAAGATGCACTTCGACAGTCAGGCTCTCACCAGCACTTAGATGAAATCCAGGAGGGATTGCCACGGCCAGCAGAAGTTCCTGTGTTGCAACCGTTCTCTGAGCATGCAAAAGCCCATTTTTCACAAGAGAAAAAAGGAGGCGGAAGAAGAAAAAGAAGAAGAAGAAGAGGAATATGCCCCGGGGAGAAGCAGGAGTTGACACTGTCGGAGTTCATGAGAAAGGAAACGTTGCGAAGAGAGAGAGGACTGACAAAAATCAGAGCCTTAGTGATTGCCGGGGTCTTTTTGTGATTCTTTGCCTGGACAATCCAAACCCCAGAGTCAACCAGCCATGAATAGTAAAATTTAGAAAAGTGACTTCAAAATCATTCTTTCCCCATAACCACCTGCGACATTCTCATATGTGCACCTTTTTGCTATCTGCCACCATGTTGCTACAACGAGAGTCAGTGTGCCAAGTTCAGTAAAGCTGTCTAAATCCTGAATTTCTGGTAGCTGTTCTCATGAAAATGAACGGTGAACAAGTAATTATCAAGGATCATGGTAACTTTATTATCCCTGAGGGGAAATTTGATTTACTGATTGGGCCATTCCATTCTGCTGTTTACTTTCCAATATCTTTCTCTTAGCAGTTAAAGGGAAATTGCAACAACAGAAACTCATGCACCAAAAGGAAAAGGACACACTGTCACCTGATATGAACGAGGGCATGGAAAAAAGTGATGTTTTTAATGGGGCAGTTTATGTTGATGATCTCTCTGACCATACATTGGTGATGTGGTCAGTTAGGGCCAATGCTTGAGAAAAGTCTCGCCGCAGTGGCTCAAATTGTCAAGGTCCTGATCTCGGCAGGCCGCACGACTTTGTGACAGAGTTTCTCTCCCCACATTTCAAGGTCTTTGGCAAACCAAGGCTGCCAGCCACCGCTGCAGAGTGCTGGATGCTTTGCTTTCACATCATCCAATCCAGAGCGGAGGAGCAAGCAAAAGGAAGGAAAACAAGAATGTAAGACAACGGTTGTCTTCTATATTTTTCCAAATGAAAGGTTTCTTGTTTTCATCAAATATACATGCTGACAATGGCCAGGCAACAAGGACGTCTCCAGTCAGTGAACCGTCTTGTTTTACATCTGGTCTCATTTCCTGCTTGACGCATATTGAGAGGGATGAGGGATCGCAGCGGGGGGTCGCTCGCCTCAGGAAGGAAATGTTATCAGTCAAATATTGAGCGAGGATGCTCTGCAGAGTCAGTTGGGTGCAAAAAAACAACAACCCGGGAAGCGACTTCTGCCCCCCTCGCTCTGGGTTACCGTGGTGACAGGCCCTACTAATCCACTGACACACATACTAGATTGCTATCCAGCTCTGGATTCAATTAGCTGAGTCTGGTTGGGAAGAGATAAAGGGCCTATATTAAGACTTTGATATCGTAATGAGAGGGATCGGAGGCACATGTTTGATTCTAACTTAATGTTGAGTCGAGATGGGAGATAAGAGATACGAGAGCTTATCAGTGACATTGGAGGAAAGAAGATTTGTCTCAGAGCATTAGTGGCAATGTAACATGATACAGTGGTTAATGATGTGTAACAAACATGCGTACTCTTGCCTCTGCTTTGTTCAATATGCAAGCAAAGGAAAAGAAAACGGGATGAATGTTGTTAAACCATAATTTGTACGACAGCGTCGCTTCTGCAAAGAGGAAATTTCTCCGGCTTGTTCTCAGCGTATAATTCCTTTTGACAATTACACAGACACGCCATTTATCTTTTATGGCATGCTAATTGTGTTTACCAGCGGACACGGATGTGTTTGCTGGCTGTCTTCAGTCATACACAGACAGTAAAGCTCAGCTGTCCCCTGAGGAGGCTCCGTCCTCCTGCCGCTGGCCAGCTGCTGGTATGATCCTCAAGACAAACCCTGAAAAAGTCTTACCGGCGATTGCTTGTCATTAAACCTTCAAATGAAAAAACAGGATAGAAAACTCAAAGATTTGGGAGTGCTGCTTGGTGCCAGAAATGTCCGTGGCAGGAAGCTGTTGGCAGGTCTGTTAGTGATAGGAACTACACAGATCAGACAGTTCTGAGGTGATGTGCTTCAGTAGCAGTGGTTAAAAGGCTTCCTTCTGCCCTGGTTATATGAAAACAGTGATACCTTAAATCTAACCATTACCATTTATTGCCAAAAAATCACCAATGCCAATGCCACGAGACCTCTGACATTTAGCAATTGTAAGTCGCTCTGGTTAAAAAGCATCAGCTAAATGACATGTAATGTAAGACAAATTCACCTGTATTCATTATCATCAGGGAACCAATTGAATGTGAATTCAGTGGTCTCTACAAAACCAACAGGGCCCTGCTGTGCATCTCCCCTAAGGCTAAATAAATCGTTTTTTTGTTAGAATTGCCCTCTCCTACCTTCCTCCTGAACCTCCCTCTCCCTTGTTCTCTTGATACCCTAAATGCCTTGGAACAAATCATGTCCGGAGTGAACAAGGAAAGGTGCGATCCCTCTGTGACCGGCTGTAGTTCTGGTAGTTGCACTGATGGTCAGAGACACTAAACTCTCTCTGCTTCCTTTTTTGCCTCTAAATCATTGAGTCATTGGTATTGATTATCAGTCCCTTTAGTTCCCTGCAGATATATTATGGTCTTTTTGTGCCACTGGAAGTAAATTGTCCTTCAAATGTGGGTAAAACACAGAGGGCAAGGAAAAATGCAATGCAAAGCAATGGTCTTGAAAGAAGTCAAGCAATTCAGAGTGAATTCCTCTATCTCCCTCATTCCCCATTATTTGTGATTGATGTCTGAAATATCAACAATCAGGCGTTGCTCTACATTTATTATAGCTGGATCCAATTATTTGATTATTCAGATATTTGCTTGTTGGGTAGGCATTCAATTTTAAATTTACTGGATTAGAATATTTGTTTGGTTGTTTTCATTTGCGTTCAATAAAATGTGCACACAGGCTGAAATTCCCAAGGGGGTTTTGTCGGGATTACGCATCTTAATAAGTCTGCTAGCCGCTGGTTATTGTATGCAGCACTATTTCATCCATCTCAGTGGAGAAGGAAGATATGTTGAGTTGTGATTGAGCAGTCTAATGTGTAGAGATCTGTAAGTAAGTAAGTAAGTAAGTAAGTAAGTAAGTAAGTAAAGTTTATCTGTATAGAACCTTTTTACAGATAAAAATCACAAAGTGCTTCACAATAAAATGTGATTAAAATACAACAAATTAAAACACAAGAACATTTAAATACAAAATAGAAAACACAACAAACCATAAAAACCTCTTGACTAACTAAAAGCCTGCTTGAACAGCAGGGTCTTTAATTGAAGCTGTATCAAGTCAAAGATGTATGGAGGAACTTGACTGTGCAGGGCTCTAAAAGTAAGGACCAGGATTTTGAATAGAATTCTATACCGGACTGGTAACCACTGAAGTGTTGCTAAAACATGCGGGATGTGTGCTCTTTTGTTAATGTGAGTTAAAAGCCTAGCAGCAGACTTCTGAACAGCCTGGATGCGTTAAAGCTCCTTCTTATTCAAACAGGTAAAAGGCTGTTGCAGTAATCTAAGCGTGAAGAAATAAAAGCATAAATGATCATCCCTAACTCCCCCTTAGTTACAAGTGTTCTTAATTTGGAAATATTTCTCAGTTGGAAGAAACACTTCCTAAATAATTGTACAGACAATTGTACAGTACATAGCTCCTGAGGCTCGGCTGGACAGACGGGCCAAAGTCACCAATGTACTGCCTTATGTCGGTAATTCAACTTACAGTGGCGAAAATTTGTGTTTCTGTTTTATCTGAGTTCAGAAACAAAAAGTTGTGACATAACCACTGTTTGATACTAGTCACGCAGTTGATTAAAGAAGACCATTTAGAGAACTCCTATCCTTAAACAAGCAGTACAGTTGGATATTATCCACACACAGATTGGAAGATACATGGCTAAATTGACTAAATATCTTTCCTAGAGGAAATATCTACAAAAGGAACAGAATACGTCCCAAGACAGAACCGTGAGGTACCCCACTTATCAACTCTCCAGTTTCAGACATGATGTGATTCATTTAAACACTGAAACCCCTACCAGAAAGGTAGGATGACAACTATTTTAAAACTGATCCCAACCAGACATCCCAACTAGATCACAAAATCTATTTATCATAATTTTACGATCAATTGTGTCAAAAGCAGAGAAAAGGTCCAATAAGACCAAAACTGTATATTCCTTAATCAGCTGACATCACAATATCACTAGAAACTTTAAGTTGTGCAGTTTCCTTAGAATGCTTTTTACGGAAACCAGACTGGAATTTGTCAAACAACTCGTGATTCTCTAGGAAAAGAGTTAGTAGCTCTGCTACAACTTTTTCTAAAACTGTTGACATGAATGGAAGTTTAGATATTATCCTGTAGTTCTTAGGTTGTAGTGGATCCAAACCAGGCTTTAAGGCTTACTTAACAGTATGTCTTAAAAAAACTAGGAACAACACAAGTTAAAAGTTAAAAGTATTAAGCATCTCAACAATACAGGAGCCAATGGAGTCAAAAGCTTGGACAAACTTCACTGTAGGGACAACATCCATAGGACAAGAGGAAGGTTTCAAAGTATGTAGCAGTGAGGTCATATCAAGTAATAATATGACCCAGGTTTGAAAGTGGACCAAGAATGAGCGGGAGACAAGTCACAGCCCGAATTCTGAGAAAGTGATGGTGAGATCTGTATGCTTATACTGCAGCAGCCAGGTGTCTTTCAGGCGATTTGATGACGGTCAAAATAGTATGGCCTAGCGTAATGCCACTGCTCTCTGCTGAGGTCACTCACAGATCAGAAGCTTCCAATGTTCGCTACCAAAGCTTCAAAGCACAAATAATGGTATCCGGGACAGCCCTAACACTAATATTTTTTGACTAACACCAGCGCTTGGACATTGACTGTGTGTAAGTCAGTTCTCATGTTAGCCTCTAAAAACCCAACAAGCCCCTGTTGCAAAGCCCAGCCTTCTCCTTCTACCTCAGGGCTTTGCAGAAGTAATTGACCATATCAGCTTTTGGTTTTGTTTTCCAGACTTAAATCTCTTTGTTGCACAACCTTCCAGAATGCTGGCTGACGCATTCTCCTGGGGCTCAGGGTAAAGTTAGGTACCTTACCACTCCCAGAGTTGCATTACTACTGGTTTGTTTGACAAATGGTCAGGGGGCGGAGGTCGACCCCTGAGGGCTGCATGCTGGAAATTGTTTTTTAGACAAACCTCTGACTGACAGCTTGACTGTGTCGGAGCGATGGATGGATGGACAGCTCATTTTCTAGAAGAGGTGGGGTTATGCAACAATTTTGACTTACTCGGGGTGAAAAATTGGATGCATCAACCCCACAGTGTCACAAATTCTGATATAAAGGATATCTCTTCTGGTATAAGTAAATATGGTTTTACTGTCTTTTTAGATTTTTTTGAATAAAACATTGCATCACAGTTATGAGCAAGTGCCTTTTCTCTAATTTCTAAGATGAATCAATTTAGCTTGCTCAATACATTTAGTCAATAAAGCCAAGGTTTTAAGCAGTGTTACTATAATAGCTTGGACTATGGAGCTTTAATGGTCTAATTCAAAAGTATCACTAATAGAGCTTATAAGAGTGTGGTTCCGGAATAAAAAATCCCATGTATGTAGATCATCAGCCATACTGTCTAAAACATCTGAGATGGGCCTGAACACAAACTCCGACCTGCAGCCAACTAGAGTGAGCTTCTACCATTGAAGTCTATGATTGTTTCTGTACACAGTCTTGTACCTTTGCCTTTTTTTTTTCATCAAATCCAATGTTATATGAGCACGATTCATCTTGTAACTGGTTGGCTTGTTTCCAAACTTAAATCTCTTTTTATAAACAGTTAATGAAACATCACTGGAGATTTTGAACGGGGAAAAAACACTTCCGGAACCAGAGCCGTTAAAGAAGTGGGGGGTCACTGTTGAGCTCTATAGTAATCATTATAATAGCCTTTCCAAGCCCATATTGATTAAAGCCTCCTGCTAAAGGGGCAATTTGAGGAGTGCCCTCATGCATTTGTACTCCAAACATTCGAGGAGCACGGTCATGTGTTTTCAAAGGGACAGGTTCTTGAGATAAGGACGGTACTGACAAGCCTTGTGTTCACCAAATATCTGGCTTTGTTTACTGAGGGTCAGAGGGTGTAAAACCTGACCAGTCTGAGGTCACTCTGGCTGTGGGAACGACCTCCACCACTAGTTAGGTATTGTAGGAACTGGAGGTGATGCACATTCCTGGCAGTGTCAGCGTTCTGAGGCATGCAGAGAGGATGTGGCACTTTAGATTAACGTACAGTGGGACGTGCTAAAGCGTTTTTCCCGTATGTGTGTGATGCACCTGATGCACTGCAGGCTGATGTTGACACACGTAAGCTGGCGCTCAGTGCACTGGGGCTGTGAGCCATATGTGAGGCGTTAGAGCAAGGCTTTTCTTTTCCTGCCATTTTCTGCTTCTACTCTACTAGAAATATTGTACTCTTTACTCCACTAAATGAAAATTAAACAATATATAGGCCTACAAGTCCAGCTGAAACAATTGGCCAGTCAGTTGACTGACACAACTGTTTGGATCGTTTCCAGTTTGTAAAATGTGAGGATTTTTCTGCATTGAGTACTTTTACTTTTAATAACTTAAGTACATTTTCTTAATGATACTTACACACTTTTTACTGAAGTAACATTTTCAATGCAGTGTGGTATTAGTACTTTTACTTAACTAAAGGATCTGAAAACTTCTTCCACCACTGGTTGACTGTAAAGTACTTTTTTTTTAACTTTCCTATTTTTTTTCTTGTGTATTTTCCTTTTTAAACTTTGAGCTACTGCCATCCCATAAACTGTCTTCACATCATGTATCATAAAGGAGCAGAAGAGCAATCTAAAGGCATTACCGTCCTACAAACCAGCTACCCAGCATGCTACAGACCAAGTCGAAATGTAACCAATTATACAATCAACCTCCATCTTTTCTCATATCTTCTGCCATGCATGGATTTTTTGGTAGGGTAGAGTAAAGTTACTGTACATAGCTCAGAAGCAGTAGGAGCGTTAACATTGTTCATGGCAGCAGTGATTCCAGACGTATTGTTTCTCACTGTAGCAAGACACAAAGGGCAATCAGTTAAACCAATCCAGCCAGATGTTGCTTCCAGCGGTGGCACTGGTCACCAGACAGAGCCACGTGGATCCAATTCCACTTCAATCAGAGCCACTGACCTTGCTGAAAATAACAGACGGGGGGGGGGGCATTTAGAGCTCAACATTCTACAGCTTTGTTCCCTCTTTGTCCTTACGAAGTGATCTGTGAGCCGCCTTTGAAGAAAAGTTGTTTCATTTGATATAACTCACTTCACGTCTCTTTCCATCTCTCCCTCCCTCCCTCCCCTCTTCCTTTTTACAAGATCCTCTGTATATTAGGGTATTAAGATGAGGTTTGTGGTGATGGGGGTAATTCCCCAGTGGCTGCAAAATATCACTTTCTCCCTGTTGGGGGATGAATTACTGACACGCTCCACAAAAACCAAGTGGCCTAGGGTTTAAGGTTTCAGAGTGAACCCTCCATTCGAGAGAAGCGTATCGTTTACAAAGCCTTCCCTGGGATAGGACTTTTATTGGTTTAAATGACTCACTGTTTTTTGATGATTTAGTCTCATTTTGAAGAAGGAGATGTCTTGACGTCACGCAGCCTCAAAGCCATATGGAACATTCTGGGTTTGAGCGATAATTAGGGGGTTGCCCATTTTCTGTAAAAAAATAAAGTAAAAACTCATCACGGTTTTGCAAAAGCAGATTTTTCCTTCGTTCAAAATTCATATCCCCCATCAAAAAATGTGCGCCGATGAATGATTGTTTTTTTTTGTTTTTTTTGCCAAGATTATTCCAGTCGAAAGGTTGCGGTGACCTCGGCGAATGATGGATGGCATGGAAAAGGCACATAGAGGGACAGAAGGACAAGGACGGAAAAGAGCTCATAATAGAAACAGCCACTTCTTACATGAATCAGGTCATTTAGTTTTGAAATGGACAAAATCTCTGCAGATGGGTCTTTCGTATCCCCATAAATAAAATGTGGGTAAATGTTCCGGTTTCTGCTATTTTGTAATAATACATAAAAAAAATTTAAAAAAATTGTTAATAATAATCAATAGTGATTTGGAGTTAATCAAGAAGCATGGTATCATGTACAGCATACTATGGCTAAATGTAGGGGCCACATTTAGTTTCATAGCTGAATGTATGGCGCTTTAGCTATGAAACGTTTTGTATCACCGTAGCAGTATGGTCTGTTACGATGCCTGCTACTATACTGCATGAAGCCACTCACTTTAAATTGCAAGTGACCGGCTCACACACCATGGCTGTTAGGATTAACTGCTGCCAGACACTGCAGGGACTCGCTCTCAAACGCACGCACACACACACTCACACACACACACAGTCAGTCCCATTTTCATCCAAGCCTCAGACACATTGTGCTGCTGTTCACACTGCAGTGAGTGAAGGCAGCGAGTTGCAGACAGACAGACAGACAGACAGACAGACAGATGTGACCTGTAATCTGATCAGCTGCAGAGAAACTGTAAGGTGCAGTGCAGATTGGTGTCGAAGAAGAAAAACCTAAAAGGTACATGCAGTACTGCAGGGTGACAAAAGAACAACACAGTTACACTGTGAAGGAATAATTTAACAAATTGGGAAATGCGCTGATTTGCTTTCTTTCTGAGTTTCATTGGTACCACTCTCACGCCTATTTGGAAAATGTGTAGCGAGAGCCAGCAGCCACAAACAGGGAAACCGCAAACGTGGCACTGTCCGAAGGCAACAAAATCTCCCTACCTGCCCATCTAAAAATCACCCTTTATGTCATTTGTTTCATCCGGGCAAAAACGTAAGTGTAAAAGCAGAAAAAGGTGCTACTATTGTAGCATAGCTGAATACATTGTTTTAGTTATAGAAGAGCAATTTGACAGAATATGACTGAAAACAAAGAGCCTCACCCACAGAAGATGTATAACCCTAACCCTATCCAACTGCATGCAATCTGCATTATAACACTGAATGTGCGTCCCTGCTTTTTTTTTTAACAGTCTGAGTCAAACCCGGGCCCGCTGCGTTGAGGAGTAAACCTCTATATATGGACGGCCGCTCTACCAACTGAGCCATCTGGCCGCCCGTACTTCCCTGCTTTACAGCACTTGTGTTTGTTGTGCTTTACAGCTCACATTAGCTGACCGGATCAGCGTGTATTGTTGCTCTTATCTCATTAGCTCTTCTATTTCTACTTCTTGCTCTTTACTAAAACAAACTGAGAAAGGCCAAGGGTTTATAGGAAAGGTGGTTTTCATTTTAAGAAATCCAAACTGCTTGCTGATTTACAGGGTTGGGGGTTTGATTCCCTCTGGATCCCCTTACCTTCCATACTGAAAAGCACTTTGGATTATAGCCTCCAAGAAATGGCATAAGTTATACTGTATATTTATACGTCAAAAGTACAGCTGCAGCGAGAGGAGCTCAGGGTCCCGACCGAGAATCCATCCGTGAATGAAATGAATTGCTATCTGTTCCCAGAGGTGTTGCTGCCTGGCCTCTGGGGCGGCCACATTATATTGGGGGAGGTAAATCAGAAACACACCCTAAGGTCTCCCTGTTGCCTCTTGAGTTCTTATTCTCTGACCTGTCCAAGCCAAAACCTCTGAATTTGTTCCTGTTTACATTAGTCTGGATAGAGACGCAAAGGAAGAAGCGCAGGAGAAGATGGCAAAAGGAAGAAGAATGGATGATTATTAAGTGGAGGTCTAACAGAGAATGACAGGAAGGAAAGGAGACAGTGACACAGACAAATACAGGCAGAGAATTGTATATTGCCGCATTTAAGGCCAGAACCCAGACTGTGAAACTTTGCTTATTCACTCACATTATATCATCCAGACAAAGCACCTGATTCTCTCATCATCTCCCTCCGTCTCATAGGCCAGACTAGACTTCTTTCTCTCCCTCCCTCCCTCCCTCCCTCCGTGTCCTACCAGGGTACACGCATGGCTTTGTGATCACTTGTCTGGGGGAAGATGAGGAGGAAGAGGAGGGGATAAAGAGAAGGAAGCGGAAGAAGCTGTAATGGCAGCGAAAGATGCGTGTGCAACAAATTATGAGTTGGAAAGTGAAAATGGAGGAAAGAAATGAGAGGAGACGGTTGAGATTAGGGGGGAGAGAGGAGAGAGGGAGAATGTTAACAGCCAGTAGTGGATGTTAAGAGCAGAGAGGAGGTGAGATGATGGAGCTTGTGTAATGGAACAAGATCAAAGAGGGTTTTGCAGCACTTTGCAACTGCATGTATATTTTAGGAACAGTTGGACATAGCTCAGCTCAGTTCCTGCTGTGCGCAATGTTTGCCAGCATTTCTAGGTTGTATTTAAGCGTGTTTTTTTCTTTAACCGTGTTGCACTGCATATCCCAGAGATCACCCGTCAATCAAACAGGGTAGATATGTTCGCACCGACCCTGCCATTTGTATGTAGCTGTTTTTAAATGCCCATTATGTACAGCAGACTACAGAAAACACAAGGGTAAATGTTCCAAAATGACGAATAACATTAACAACCAGTCAGTACCAGGGTCCTGGTATTGTGCATGCTGGCTCACTGTCATGACTTCATGGGACGCTAATGGAACGGAGCCATGGATAAACATATTGGTTTCACCTGGGCTTTTCCTGCCATGACAAGTCAAAATGGCTGCCGTGAAATAAGGTCCATTGGGGACTCCTGTGTCCAACAATTGTTTTCCAACCTTTTGGTGCGTATGTGGGAAAGTATTGTGTTTGGAACTGAGTGTAACAAGGCTTTGTGGGGAGTGTTAGGTTTCGTTTTGGCTCGGCAGGCTAAAGGACCCTCGAGCCTGACAGCTGGAAGATGGACCTCTAAGGGAAATACAGGCAGAAGTGTAGATGGGTGACTGTGTCTTCCTTAGCCTATGCATATTTTACTAATGCGCTGTTAAAATAACAATGAAATGCGTTATTTACCAGGTTTTTGTTGGTCAATGGCGTGATCACTTTCCGCTCCTTCAAGATAGCTACGCATCAAGAATGCAACTGAACACACCTCCTTGTAAGACCAGCACGCCCATTAGGAGCACAAAAAGGCGTAGGTGCATTATTGAAACGACTTGAGCGCTGGTCCTAAAATAGCAGAGACACTTGCGTCGGGCTTTGCTCCACAGTGCGCCGGGTACAAGATAGGGCCCTTGGAGTTCATTATTTGTAGTACATACAAAATAAAATATATATCTGACAAGAATCTGAATCAGCAAAACCCATGCAAAAACCACTCTGTGCCCACTTAAAAATAACCCTGTGGGAAGCACTGAAAGGCTAATCCAATCTCATGCAAGATAGGTTGGTCTGTCAATCAAAGAGGCCCCTAATCCACAGAAATAGACACTGATGTCTTTTCTTGAAGAGTTTTTTTTTTTTTGTGTGTTGACAACAGAACTGCTGAGACTGCAGTGAAAAGGGCCTTCATCAGAAAGAGAAACATAGTAGATAAACTGATTTACTCCTGTCTTTGCAATACTGGAATGGATTAAAAGCAGCAGCATTGAAACACTTGTGAGCAACTTTGTGGCATGCACCAGCTGGATATTTCTCACCTCGCTGAATAATGAACTTGAGATAATGATTTTCTTTTACTCCTGAAGCACTTCTGAGTAGCACACTTTATCTGCCGAACCGCAGGCTACTGTAAGAGACAGGTTATTACTTCAGAACAGGGCCATATGGGTTGCCTCCGCTCTGCGTTCTTCTTCCAGCGGGCAGCAGCACTTGACTGGATATTTAACACTCGCTATCACATTCTCTCCCCTGCTCTGGCCAGGATGATAAGTGTTGATAAAGGATTGTTTTCTTCCTCTCTCCTGATTTCTCCTTTTGTCTGCTCCCCTCTCATCCCTCAGTCCTTCTTCCACATTAATTTTGCGAGTTACCGAGCAATTGTTGTTTTATAAATGTATTGATTTTGCTCTGGAACGTGAGCATATTTGTTGAAACGCTCCCAGACATCGTTTGTACAAGCTGCAATTACGACCTATGGCTACGTTTCTAATTGCATCTCCCACTGGTAGCAGTAACTATGGCAGTAGTAGGTAATATGACTGGAGCAGAGCAGGAAGTAAGGTGACGAAATATCATCACATACCCCATGCATATCTCACGATTAACATGGGGAACTTGTCAGAAGATCATCTCTCAAAAGGGTAATTAATCATTCTTTACTCTTTCAAAAAACGTAACTGATCATTAACTACCCTTATTGTGTACCTTATTGTAAAGTGTTACCTAACTACAAAGTTTGCTAGGCCTAAAATAACATTAATCTTGAGATAATAAAAATTGACGTTTGCGTTACGCGTTTAACTGGTATGTATGTATGTATGTATGTATGTACAGTGTGTGCGTATGTATGTACAGTGTGTGTGTGTGTGTGTGTGTGTGTGTACAGATTAGGCTATTATAGATTTGCTGTGCATTGTGAAGTTTGCCCTCTTTTAAGTAGTTTTTAAATGTACGAATGGTTTGTAGTTAAGTAGCAAAAAGCAGTGAAAGTGCAGTACACACATTTTTTATAATTTGTCTTCTCTGCAACGCAAACAATTGACAACCCC
Source organism: Etheostoma spectabile (assembly GCF_008692095.1). NCBI lineage: Eukaryota > Metazoa > Chordata > Actinopteri > Perciformes > Percidae > Etheostoma > Etheostoma spectabile. The sequence continues at coordinate 2,155,296 of NC_045755.1, forward strand.
CTGGGCTGTCCAGACAGTGTGTGCTGGCGTGTGCTGCACTGTGCTCTGGGAGCGTGAAGCCAGATTGCTTACTCTGTGTCTGGTCGGAGCTTGTTTTTTTTTTGTTTTTTTCTCCCAGCAAAATAAGGGAAAACAAATCAATCAGTTTTTCTGTGCTGACTCTTGAGTCACAAGAGCAGTGAGCAGGCATGTGTGTGCTTGTAATTTCTCTCTTCATTACACTTTCCAAGCTGCGATGACCAAGCTTTTTTTTTTTTTTACTTTAACCAATCAAATAGCTTTTTTTAATCTCAGGGTGGAGGCTGGGTTGATTTCTCAACCCTAAGAAGGGAGCATGTAATCTCAACTTTTGACTCAGCAAGAAAATTGCCAGAGTTGGTTATTGTGTAATAAATGCATACATTTCTACAACGCCCACCACTGGGATTTCAACCCCTAACCCTAACAGTTGTAGTGGGGTACTCAGCGCCCCGATCTCCGGGAAAAAGAAGCAGTTGCAGTGAACAGGAGGCCCGTGGTCACGCTCTTTGACGGCACAGAAAGCGCCGGTCCAATCCTTTTGATCATTGGACACTGATTATCAACGGCCAGGCCAAAACTCGATGTACATTAATCAGCGTCAGAATACACACACTGCACTTCCTTTTAAATATGCACATTTCAATCCGGGCCTACATCAAACACTCTTACAGTATACTTTGATCCCCAGCATCCAAAATTAATGTTTAATTTATGTATTTATCCCTTGGAAAGGATTCAGGAAACTGGAGTTTCTTCTCTGAGTTGCCCTATTTAATGGAAGCTAACGTAAGAGAGGGAGATTGTTTACTGTACTGTAGCTAGCGTTAGCTCCACCTCCAACACCTGAAAATATGCTTGTTGCCACAGAGGTCTCCCAGTTTTGGCACAAAGAATCCCACATTACAACAAGCCTGTTCAGTCCCTCAGGAGCATCAGTGAGCGAATCAGATGCCGTGCTCGTGGTGGGTCTTTGGAGGATACTTTGAGCACGGGGCGGGTTTCGTTCTCTCGATGGTCTATCACTGAAGTTCAGTGTCCTCAGCTACTCCACAGTGCGGCCTTTCATCAGTATTTTTGGACTCTGTGTAACCCAGTCTCTGCTCTGCCATATCCAGCCTTTTTTTTATTGGGCCTGTCCCGTTGACTCTGGGTCTAGACGCAGGGCAAATAGACTGGAAAAACGCTCGCTGTCTCGTCCCAGACACATCTCTCTCCATCACTCTCACTCGTTGGAGAGAAGAAAAGTTTCCCCCTATGCCGCTGACCCTTCTTCCTTTTTGTTCACTTCTTTTCCAATCTTCAGAGCCCCATACCGCCCCCTGCACCCCCTAACCTGAGAGGGGTAAGTTACAAAGCTGTCTGTCACCCTCATGGGCATTAACTTTCTGTTGTCTCTGCCTTTGACCCTGCCAGTGGACTGAAACTGCTGTCACTCTAAATCCATTAGCAATGGCTCATAAATAATGTTGTCAGCCGCCGGGTTCTTGTAACCTGATCACACCGTCTCTCACCCCTGGGTCCCATCTGCAGAGCGGCCCCCTCCCACCCCCTTTTCTCCCTTGGAAGATCTGTGGTAATTAGGGAAACTAATAGGCGCCCGGCTCAAGTGGAGGGGAGGGCTGCTGTTAATGCTCAGTTTAAAAAAGAGCTTTTGAAAGTGCTGTGATGAAGGCCGCCGAGATTTTCAAGCATGATATGATGTTAAAATAAAGTTCCTTCAGCTTCCCCTTCAACACACACAGCGTCTCAAATTCCCCTCCTGACAACAGAAGGCTGAGGGGGAAAAAAAGGTTGCGTCCCTTCACTGATCTTGACAGGCCTTACCTCAGACAGCGTTTTTTTGCTTCCAGGGTACAAAGCCATTTTTCGCACACTAAGCTCCTTTGAATGCACTTGAAGTTGCATGCGGGCAAATGGGCAGGGCTCGCAGCGACTTGTGAGCCCAAGTGTCCTGCAGCAAAACCTGTGTTGTTTTTTTGCTGCCCCATGTCGGTGCCAGACAATAGAAACTCAGGAGCGTAAGGAACAACGTCGCAGGGAATTGGAAAGTCCGGGCCATTTGTCAACTCGACTCGGGTCAAAAATAGCTGTTCATGTTTTCTTATTGCCCTAGCTGGAAATCCTGCAGGTTCACTCATAAGAAAAAAAACTGAAAAAACGTGCTTCCCTCTGTTTCCTTTTGTTTTCTTTCATTTGGTTCTCTGCTCGGCACAATGCTGCAGTCCCTGTGGCAACAGGTGTCTGTCCCCCAGTTTCTGCTGAACTTTAGATCATGGATCTCCTACCAATCCAACCTTTCCTATTGATGTAATTATAATGCATAAAACACAGTATAACTTTGACACTAGGGCAAATGAAGCTTGAATGCAAGAAAATGTCTATGCTGGCTTTGAGGTCTGTATTTAAAAGGTTCATTCATGCACGTGCACATTGTTTCCATTTTTTTTGGCACTTACACTTTGCCATTCTATGGTTACCTCTTGCCTCATTTCTCCTCTTGAACACACATACACTCACACAATCACACACACACAGTCTCACACACACACACACACACACACACACACACACACACACACACACATACTTTCCCTTGTGAGGACCTTGTTTTTGTAGCTGTGTCGGCCGACTGAAAGAGTGGAAGGCTGTGTGTGTGTGTGTGTGTGTGTGTGTGTGTGTGTGTGTGTGTGTGTGCGTATGTGTGCGTGTGTGCGTGTGTGTGAGACAGAGACAGAGAGGTACATGCAGAGGGGGACCCCCCTGCTGCTTCATCATGTCACCAGCCAGCAGTGGGAAACACACTGAGCAGAAGTGTGTTTCTGACTGTGCCCAGCCTCCATGCATTTCAAGACGGCCATTTCCCACTGGCAGAGGCGGTTCTCAGGTCATTTCTCTCCCCCCCCCCCCCCAAAAAAAAAAAAAAAGCTAAAGAAGGAAATCCTGACTGAGCACCGGCTGAGTGAACTCTAACCTCTGTTGTAACAGCTGCATATTCCAGCCTGCTCAGATAGTCAGGATGAAAAGGATTGCACAAACAGAAACTCAAATTGTTATATAAAAGCAATGGTACAGCACTTGTAACACTTTTTTGACATTGTATAGACCAAAAGATGGTCAAGAAAGTCATGTATTAGTCAAAATAGATGAATAATTCAAATACATATGCTTTCATTGAAGCACTTGTAGAAGTAATGGCAGAAGTCATATTAACAGAAACAGAAGTAGTCCTTGATTTAATGAGAGCCTCAATTGTACATTTCCTTTGTCATCAAAACACACAAAAAACACATGAAAGCACTATCAATCAGCTTAACATAAACACTGAAGGCTAATAGTGACACACAAGGCAGTGTGTTAGCAAGTGAAAGGAGAAGACAACTCACCCCCACCCCCACCCCCTCTCTGGACTCTGTGACTCAGCAGCAGTCACCTGTGATTCAGGGCCGAGTCACAGACCCCCGGCCCCAGATGTTTAGCACATCCACACTACATTTACAGTAAATGTCAGGGGTGATGGGTGCAAGCAGCCAAGCTAACCACACTGTTATTTAACCCATGTTTTTACACTGTGTTTGGTGTAACTCTTTGTTGGAGCTTGTATGAGCCGGACTGTTACTGGAACTCGCTGTCTAGGGTGGTCTTTATTGTGTTTTATTTTCTTTTTCATGGTGATGATGAGTTACTGTAAGGTGCAGTGCCTGTTTTATATCTGTACCTTTGACAGTTTTCAACCATTGGACATTGTATGGTAACTTGTTTTACACTGCTACTTCCTCTGTAGCTTAAATGCTTCTTTATGTTGCTGCTTTCTCACCAAATCTCCTTTGTAAAACACAGCTTTTAACCATAGTTCTGCAGTTTAAACAAAGTTTGATTGAATGTAATGAGAGATGAGATCAGATGAATGATTCCCATCACAGAGTGGGTGATTGATGCAACGATGTGCTAGTAGTACAGATAAAGATACAGCAGTTGTCCTGAATAGGCTCGTCCTAAGCCTGCAATTAGCAGCATCAGATGTAGGAATAAGGATGACTTGGGGGGGGGTATTATCACTTTAACTGCAGGTCCCTCTACAGGTGTCAGCACAGAAGTAGCCAACCCAGCGTTGACTGGTATGTGTGTGTGTGTGGGGGGGGGGTTGTTTAGGTTGTGAGTTGGGTTTGTGTGGGAGTCTGGCAACATGCCCATCTTTGTACTGGCAACCATATCAGGTTATAATTCTGCAGAAGTGTGACTGTGTTCTGGCTTCCTCCTGATGTTGAACTGAGTAAAACGTATCTTTGAAGTAATTTGAACAAACACATTCTCACTCCCAACTTGTGCAACTTGTGCAATGACACTTGGTCAGGTAATTTTTTTCACGACCTGGCAATCCTTTGGCGTCACCTTTTGTCGCTCTTGGCATCATTTTTCAACATGCAGGCTATTTAGGGTTAGGAAAACACCCTACATTTTTTGGGTTAAAACATGTAGGTTTAAGTGACACATGGAGCAAGAACAGGACACGACCCCTGGTCTCCTCGGTGAAAGTCCTGTGTTGTTTGACACAAGCACCACCCCAACCTACCTTCTCACACAGATTTTCGCTATTTGATACTACTCCCTACCATTTTCCCTTCATACATTTTACAGCACCCCTGCCGAGCTGCTGCTATGCCCGGTGCGTTCCGTACAGACGCTAAAGTGTGCCTTGTGTGTCTGTCTCTGACGTTGAGAACCACTGACCAAGCGTCTGTATTTGACGACTTGGCAGTAAGAACAGCTTGAGTTACCAGGAATTGTAATGACATGTATTGAATTGTTACCGCTGGTGGCTCATGTGGGTTTTAGTATATATCGAAGCTCTGTGCACATACTGACATTAAAGAAAGGCCTTCAGTGAAGTGTAATCTGTTGGGCTCTTTAACCCCGATGACATCACCATTAGACAGCCAATGAGGTTCATTCAGTCACCAACCAGACGGTCATGACCCCAATCCCCCCCCTCTTTTATACTCAGCAACACAGTCTCACACACACACACACACACAGCACTCCACACCACACCACACCAAACCCCTTGTTGCCTCCACTGAGTTAACCTCTACAGTATTTAGATGGGGAAAGGAGGGCATGGAAGTCATTAGGGACGGGAGAAAAAATTCATGTATGTACCCTGAATTTGTACTGACATTTTTATTATTTTCCCTTGAATCAAAATTTTGTATTTTATTTATTTATTTTATTTATGTTATTACAAATGTACTTCTTTACAAATGAAATACATGTCAGGCTGATTGACCTGTGATGTGCATTCTTCTTAGAAAACATTTAGTTTTTAGAAATATTGTCTCTGTCTATTTTGTCCTTTTGTTTTTGTTAAAGAAGGAAAAGAGAATCGCAATACTCAATGCTATCGAATTGCAATACTTCTAGAATTGCAGTAAAGGAAAATCCCAATACAAATGGAACTGGCACTCATGTATTGTGAACGAATCAAATCGAATTGGGACAGAGGCATATGGTCCCAGCCGTAGAAGTCATGGAAGTCCAGACAGGCTCAGATGGCTCTCTCGCACGTGGG
>NC_045755.1:2160892-2169252 GCF_008692095.1 Etheostoma spectabile
GGGGGGGGAGTAGGGAGACAGGGCTGGGATGAGCCAGACTTGGCTTCTATGAAGTCATAAACAAAATTATTTAAATGGTCATTGACCTAACTGTGGCAAAAATAAAATGGTTGAAAAATAAGTTTAAAAAGTAAATTTCTAAATGTAAATTAGTGTGTTTGTCATTCTTGTGTTAGCTTCACGCCTGTACCAGGTGTGTTCATAAACTCTGAATAGTTGTGGAATATTGATCGTTAAAATATGACTTTTTAAGCAAGCACATAATACAATTTATTCAATTGGATCTGGATAATAAATTGTAATAATTGTACACAACTAACTGTTGCTTGAAATGAATCCCACATGATTAGCTGTAGTAGTGCAAACTTGTCTCACCCCTTCTTGCCCTATGCTGTCACTGTTCACCGAGCCTTTGAAATGTATGTGGTTGGGTATTATGCAAAGGGAAGTACATCCATAAAGGTGGGATAAATGTGAGAGATATGAATGCAGCATGGGCTGAGTTATCCTCTTAGTCCCTGGTGTAAGACGAAACTGTTGGACATTACCAGTGGTGGAGTGTAACTACGTACACTTACTCAAGTACTGTACTTGAGGACAAATTTGAGTTACTTATACTTTATTTGAGTCTTTTCTTTTCATGCCACTTTATACATTTCAGAGAGAAATATTGTACTTTTGACTCCACTACAATCATCTGACAGCTTTAGTTACTTTACAGATTAGGATTGTTGCACACACAAAAAATGTAGTTTATAAAATAAGAAGTTTTACTAGAAATTAAACTGCCCAACAATATAATGCCCTAGGAAGTTCAGCTAAGATGTTCAGACCAACTGTTTTGATGGTTTCCCGTTTCTAAAATGTGAGGATTTTTTCCTGCCTTAAGTACTTTTACTTTTAACACTTCAAGTAAATGTTTCTCATGATACTTTAACTTAAGTAACATTTTCAATGCAGAACTTTTACTTGTAACAGAGTATTTTTACAGTGTATACTTAAGTAAAGTATCTGGATACGTCTACCACCACTGAACATTACCCATAATGCAACTCAGTATAGTCTCTTTGTTAGACCATTCCGCCGTGGTACGGTAAATGCCCAACTTAAATGCCCCAGGATGACGTCATCACTTATTTTGACAGGTTTTTTTTCCAGAGCCAGAGAAGATGATACTTTTAAAACGGGGCTGGTGCCTGAACCGAAATATATACTGCATATTATTTTCACAATGTAAATTATGTAAAATATAAAAAAGGAGCACAAAACGGCAGTTGGCGACATTAAAGAACTGCTGGTAAATGACAAAAACAAGCACCAGATGGAAAAAAGGTATTTTACAATAACTTAAAATGTACCACAAGGCTGGCGAGTTTCAAGTGAACGCACCGTCTCTGTGTTGTTTGTTCGACAAAGGCAGCTGCCTGCACTGCTCCGTCCCGATGTTAGGATCCTCTACAGAGAAATACAGTCACACCTTACACCGCTTAACGTAAGCTCTCAGTATTTTAACCACTGGGTTTAATGCACTTACTAGCTAACAGTGACATAGTGTCTTGTGCAGCGATGCTTCTAAAAAATCTTTTTTTAAAAGAGTGAGGCAACAAAATTTTCGTTCTTATTCGGTCTCAGTACTATCGTTTATGTTGGAACCGGTGCCCCATTGGTACTGCGTTTTGGTACCCAACCCTAGTAACGAGTGTACACGAATGTGTAGAACTGATGGAGTTACCTTTTAATTTGTGTTATTTAAATGTTGAGTGCCGCTATATCCTGTTTTATCTACTTCAGCATTATTGTAAAAGTGAGTTTTGAAAGCCTTTAAAGGGGCATTTCATGCATTCTGACTGTCAGTACTTACTAATCTGTTCCTTTAATGCCTGGACAAGGGGAATCTGGTTTATAGGTTTGGGCTGCTGAGAACACAGGGAAATATGCCTCATTACTAACCAAAGAGCCAAAGCCACTTTGCATTTGAAGTGGCCGGCTGTTCTGGCTTTCACTCTCAAACAGTGATTCACAGATGATCTTTGTTCATTCGTGCCGACCCCGACTGCTTGTCAGCAGCCAGCATCTCCACACAAGACATCTCAGGTTCATTCTGCTTTTAGTGAAGATGAAGAGGCTCAGGGTTAGAGTGGTAGAGCCCTCTGCTGGCCGCTGTGGGGAAAACATTTTGTTCAGAACGGATGAACAAGTCTTGCTGTATTTTCAACGCTGAAAAAGCTCATAGCCTGCCTCAGCCTTCTTTTACAACTGCAGTGGATTTAACAGGATCGGTCATCTCTCATGACTCACTTTGGAACACTTTAATTTTGACTTGAGCATTTTTTTGTAGAATAACATTTGGTCTTTTGTAATTCTATATGATCAAAATTAGATGACTCAGGTGATTTTAGGGTGATGTTTAACATGCAGGCCATGTTAGCTTTTTCATAGTCTCAGATTTTGTCCTGGAAAACTTGATTTGTCAAATGAAATTAACTAACTATGGCTAACTTATCACATCAGTGTATGAATGCCAGTTAGAGAAATCCCAGACTTAATAATTGTGGGGGTGAGGGGACTCGGGGCATGTGTAGCACCTCATCATAACTTAACAAGTGAACCTAATACTTTGACGTCATTATTGTTATTATAACTGATAGAAACGATGATCGAAATTACAAAAAACTAAATCTGGAATTCTTTAACAAAAATCAAGATGGTTTATACCTTTTCTAAACTATACCGGGGGAATTGGAATAACGTAACACTCGATAGAGCAAGAAAAAAAGGTCTAACATGACAAATAAAGGAGAGAGAGTGATTGATTTCACTCTGCCTTCACAAAACAACTTCAATGCAAAGTAGAAACCGACCACTGGAAACAAATGGCCCCTCTCCTGTTGGAGCACTAGCATGTGTTATTATGGAAGCTAAAGACTTTGCTCATCAATAGTGTACACAACCAATCAGCAGTTTAGCAGTCTGGCCGCTTCACTAAGTGGCTGGGCGTAGTGTCGCTGTCCTGTCCTCGTCCTCTGAGATTGGTAATAAATAACCGGCCCAGGCTCCTGGCAGTCTGGCCGCCACCCAATCAAAAACCCATTAATCTAGCGATCTACATTCATTTGTTTCTCAACAAGCAGATGGCAGTTGCAATTGAAACCAAACAGACATGTGTTGTGTACTGCATAAAAATGGGCTTATAAATGGGCAAACAACAAAAGGCCAGATACTGTACCTGATCAAGATCTTCGCAGTTGGTGGGCCGCTGATAGCTTTGTGGGCTGAGAATACAATCTTAGTGCTGTAAATGTGAGTATTTGTCCACAAAACACCACAACCTTTTCACCTGCCATCTGCACAGGCCTCATTACAATTCCCTTGTGTTCTTTATTCTGTGTTTTCCATTTGATAAAAAGTTCTACTGTGGATAAAATCAATTTGATCCCCGTCAACTGTCCATAGAGGGTGGTTTATAGATACGAAAGCAACAGTTGCTGTGAGTGAAAGTGCTTCCAAATCAGGCTCAACTGGAGCCTGGTCTGTAAAGCCAACCGACCACAACTTGTCAAAGTCAGCAGCTGACTCATCTCGATTTAATGAACAGTGAGCCAGTCAGAAGTTGTGAGGAAGTGTGACTAATCTGCGCAGGCCAGCGGTGAGTCACACCAGCACAGCTCATGTCCTCATGATTCGGTTTGTATTGGAATCAGTTTGGAGAATAATTGGAGCCCTGTGGGGAAAAGATAAGGATCTGTTTGTTTGCGTCTGTCAGCGTGTATTTCTGGCCGGGCTTCTCGCTACAGCGGGGACAGTTAATGACACGGTGGCCTCCTTGCCTCCTGATTTATTTGTGTTTTTTGGGGTGGGCGGAGCCTACGGGGGCCTGAAGGAATGATTACAGAGCCCTGTGGCATCCCGGAATAGACGGGTGTCAGCCGGAAGCCCCAGGACGCTTGTTAAGGCCGCCATCCGCAGCCTCCGTGCAGGAAAAGTTTGCCCACCATTAATCAGGCCTGTTACCACTACAGCGAGGTGATACAGTGTGTGTGTGTGTGTGATCTAAGGCGGCGGAAGGAGCTCATCTTGCCATCTAGCGGATAAGCAGCTAATTAATACGTGGCTCTCCTCAGGCTCCTCTGAGAGCTTGAATGTCACTTAAATATCTGCTGGCTATTTTATAATAGCCCTTTGCCTTAAGTAGGTCTGTGCCCTTCACTAGCACGATGGTGGCAGCGTCTGGCTCGCAGGCCGCAGAGCCAGCGGGCCAGACGCTGTCTCATATGCTGCGGTTACCATGGTAAGGTAAGATACTGAAAAGGTCTCACAAGTATTGCTGTGTGTGTGTGTGTGTGTGTGTGTGTGTGTGTTTGTGTGGCTTCAGCATCTGTTGCCGTCTACATGTCTATAGTTGATGGCTTGAACACACTGCTTTGGTTTAGGTTATTTATGGGATTTCTAATATTTTTATCTCAGTAATAAAACATACTGTAAGGGAAGGACATTAAATAACAGTGATGGGATAAAATGATTAAAACCACTTAAAATATACGACTTAAGTTTATATATGATGAAATATACTGTATATGAAGGGCCTTCACCTCAGGAACGGTGGACTATTAAAGTGTGACGTGGACAGCGCGTTGCCACATTTCTTCATTCCTCCAAAATAAAGGCCTTTTTTACACTTGCTTGATCTTTATATTATAAATTTCACTTCATGATTGATTGATGATGGAAAAGCCACATTACTGAAGTAGAACCTAACGATTTTTTTACTCCTGGATTGTACGTTTCAGACTGACAGCATTTAACAGTGTCACTGTGTGTTTTGTCCCCTGTCTTTTACAGTGTATACTCGCAAACCTACGCTCAAAGTTACATTAGCTTCTTTTAAAGGTTTCATAATGGTATCCTGGCATACTTTCGACTGTGTGTTTGTATTCCACTACTTAAATGCAGTCTACACCACTTCACCTCTTGTGTTTTATAGCTGTGCAAATTAAGTGACCTGTTGGACTTGGAGACAGTGTAAATCTATTCCTCTGGTCTTCTGGTTTGGGGTCAAGGCTGCTGGCAGAGGAAGGGTGTTTGTGTTTCAGGATGTGTGCTTGAACATTACACGAACTTTAACTAGTCTCAGTTTTTTGTCAGGGGAGTACAGAGAATCTCCCCCAGCGCCGCTGCATCATGCATTTTCATTGTGCAGGTTAGAGTTCAGCAGAAAATGAATGTATTGATGCTGATGTTCACAGTCATTGGATTACATTGTGCTTGGAGTTTTATAGTCAGTGGATAACCATGATTTAGATGCATCCTTCATGTGCCAGGCTGGATCTGTGAAGCAGAATGATATGAGATATTTTAGCATTTTTCCTGGCAAAAAAGAATGGAAAGCTACTAGATATTATAGTTCCCCTGTGCGCTACCTTAAAATGTTGCTGCTTTTGCGAATGATTGTCTGTAATTGGCGCTTGTAACCACTGACAGTTTATCAAATTGGTCCCAACAAACACATCTGTCTATCTGTTATTCCTGTCTGCATGCTGCTGTCTGTCTCAGAATTGTGTTGTGCTCATCTGTCTCCTAGCTGTTTTGGAGCTGTCATTTCTTTTTCCTTTTTTTCCTTCTAAACCATCACATCTTCCTTTCTCCCTCTATTCACTCTTTGGCCTTCCCGCTGCACCACGAGTGATCAGCGCTGACTGACGTGTGTGAGTGGATCCAACATGTGTGTCCAAACTTCTCCCAGCCATGCAATTATGTCATTTTCTGCTCAGGATTTCCCCTGAAACGACAAAGTGGCTTGGCAGATTGTGTCATGAGCAAACAAAGATTTCAGTCTTTAGCAGCATGCGCTTCTCTCCTGTTATCTGCTGTTCGTAATGAAGTCATTTGATCGCTGCCAGCCTGGAGTTAAAGGTCTTATATTGTAAAAAGTGAGATGTCTTTTTTTAATTATAAAGCCCGTTGAGGTTACTATATAGAGTGGCTTGCATAAGTTTACACACCCATACTAAAGTTAATTAAAAAGAGAAATAAAAAAACATATTTTGAAAATTGATCTAAATGCCTTAATTCAAAAAATATAGGAAAATCCAACCTTTTAAGGACACCAATTTCCTTTGTGAATGAATAATGTATTGCAAATAAATAAATGTTCTTCCTTTAAAAATACAGGGGGCATAAGTATACACCCCCCTATGTTAAGGTCCTATAGAGGTAGGCAGATTTTTATTATTAAAGGCCAGTTATTTCATGGATCCATATCTTCACATCATATTTTATTCCTCTTTTTAGTTAACTTTGGCATGGGTGTGTAAACTTATGCAAGCCACTGTAAATGCTATAAAAGTATCAAAACGCTCAATCGACAGAGAAATGTGCACCGCCTGTGTTGAGAAACTGTGCCTTTAAACGAGCCGTCGAGACTTCTGTACTGTTGTGATGTCACAACTATATTGTATATAGGTAGAAAGTGTTGCTACAGTGCCGTTACAGTCATTCGCCAGTTCCAATGACGGTGCAGAGACTCTGAGCACAGATGTTGAAGATCCGCAAATGCTGACCAATCAGAGCAGAATGGGCTTTTTGGGAGGGGGGGCTTAAAAAGACTGGTGCTAAAATGGAGTGTTTCGACAGAGGGTGAGTTTTTTTAAAGCATGTTAACATGTTCTAGCAGAAACCCACAATTTAAGTATGAACCTGATAATTAGCATTATAATGGGACCCAAGTGCCCAGTAAAATACCTTTATATCCAGCTTCCTGGATGGAGATGCTCAATGATGTATCACATATAGCTTGTATAAATGTATGCAGATGGCTGACTATGCAGCAGGACCGTGAAAGCAACATGCTAATCAGTTTTCCTTGGAAGAAATAAGCCAAACAAATGGTGAGGCACACTTATTAGGCTCTCAGGAAATAGTGAATAAGACTTTGGCTCAGGTGTCAAAGGAACTTTCTATTGGAAGGCAAAGATTAGAGTGAATTGGTGTTTTTTATAACCTCCATTTTTATTTTTTTTATGTATACAAGCCACGATCATTCATTCTATCTTACATGTGTTGTTGCGTTTGGTTAGTGTTTTATCACCGTGTGTAGAGCTGTTTTATCATTGTTGTAAACAACTGGACAGATCTCTCCTCTCACCCCCACCTTCGCGAACCAAACACACCCACACCCACACCTGGCTGCGATTGACAGTTGGCACGGCAACAAAGGTGCTCCGCGCTCATCCCATTCACATCCTTAAGATTGCAGTCCATTTCTGCCTCTTAAAATTGTTTTGGAGAAAGCTGTCATGTAAATAAAGTTATTATTTTTGATCCCTTTTCACTAGCGCCAGGCCGCAAGGAAACTTTGAGTCAACGATTTGTAAATTGCCGGCGTAAACTTCCCACTTGGGTGTTTGTAAGATTGGAGCGGAGCCATTTTGGAAAGCTGCCTGCTGCGATTACCTCAGGATTAGGTGGTCTTGAAGGAGGCCTCTCCATTCCGCTCCCAGGACAAGATAATGATGGTTTCTGAGGGAAGAGAGATGCATCAGACTTATCCCAGGAAACACCAAAAAGGTTTAGTGGAAATGGCTTCCAGGTGCTTGGATAATGTAGTTTGACACTGACAGTTGTGTATGTGAGAAAGCTTATGGTTGTCATTCTTTTGGACCATCTTCTTCACTGGACATACTTAGGGCAGCAGATGCTCCCAGTTGTTTATCGCCAGGATGAGGAAATTCATCTGTTTTACTGACCCTAGATAAATGGATTCATGCTTTATTCCTTCGTCTACGGTTTGCTATTGGATGCACAGCTGTCCAGTTACACATCGAGTGAAAGGTTTCAAAACTCAGCAGCTTGTTCATGCCAGCCCTTATGACTTCAATACCACAGTCTTCCTCCACTGGCTCCCTGGTGCCAATTTGAAAAAGTACCACCAGACCCATTTCAGACACATTATCATTCAAAGCAGAGTATTTCTATCTGAGGATTTTTATCATTGATTAATCTGTCAGTTATTATTTTTATGTCGGTTATTGATTGTGCATGGGGACTACGGGGGGGAGGGGGAGGGTCCATCATCATAACCTGCTAATGAACTGGCAACTTCAGCTTGACCGAGAGTTTGAAGTTTATGAAGCTGAAGGCTGATTTGACTTCCATCCATCTCTCATCATATTCTGAAAATGAAAGCTTCCCCCACACAGTCCTCCTTACCTTGTGTGTTCAACTTGTTCCTCACTTAATTTTTTCTAGCATCATTATCTTCAAGCTTTTCTGTTGCAAGAGCTCTGACTAGGGCTGCAGCTAATGATTTTTAATTTAATTTTTTTTTTTAATCTGTTTATGGGGAAATTACAATTTACACTCTG
>NC_045755.1:2169262-2175634 GCF_008692095.1 Etheostoma spectabile
ACTTGGTTAGTTTACACACACAGTCCTGAACCACCCACACACACACACACACACACTTTTTCCTGATGATACTGACATACTTTTAATTAACATTTTCAATGCACTTGTAACAGAGTATTTTTTACAGTAGTGTATTAGTACTTGTACTTAAGTAAAGGATCTGGATACTTCTTCCACCACTGGCCCCAAGACAGCGACGGGGCAGAGAATCATGGAGGAAGCTCCATAACATCACGACTCCATCAATCCCGTTGGCTCATCGCTCGTTTAGTTAATGCAGCTTTATGTTGTGTTTAATTACATTTAGGACCCATGTGGGAGCACCGCCGGTGCCAAGTTGAGGTTTTTGGAGCCAGTGTAGTCTCTCCTCCTGGCTAGCCTGGTTGAAACAGCATAACACAGCTAAATGTCTTCCAAGTGATTGTATACTATTTATATGCACAAACCCCTTGAATGCCATTAACTCCTTAATTTATTAGACAGCGTTGGAATGATGCCCTGATTAAAGAGCCCATACATTAACAGTCCTTCAATGGATGTGTCTTGATGAATCCAGCGCAACTACTGCATAGTGAGTTCTGCAGAGTTTGACTCTCTTCTCTCCTCTCACTTCTGCATCTCGTCTCTCTCTCTCTCTCTCCTCTTAACCCGGCTCCCCCCGGAGGCCGAGCAGCGCCACTGCAGGCTCTCTGCCAATAACACCTGCGTAGTCTGCTGGAGTCACTGCATTGTGATCAGGACTGTGGAAGGCAGTTTCTCTGCTCTAGGGGTGAGAGAGCGGGCTGTGTTTGTTAGCAGCGTTTGGGATCCCTGGCACCAAAGGGGGAGAGAGGAAGAGAAGAAAAGACACTTCATGTGGCATCCGTGAGGATACCATCACCACAGAGACTGGACTTCTGCTGACTGATGCTTGCTGCCGGAAGAAAGGAAGAGGAAGGAGGGTGGGCAAGGGGAGGGCGGTTCAATATGTGTTTGCTTGTGTCTGAGCAGCTGGGGTGTGTGTGTGGTGTGGTGTGTGTGTGTGTGTGTGTGTGTGTGTGTGTGTGTTATCTCATCCAGCACATATGTCTTCGTGATGTCAGTAGTCTCAGTCAGCACGGCTGAAGGTGGTGTTACTGCTGATGTTGTGCCTCCGTCGTAGCGTCGGCTCTGCTTCCCGAAGCGATTGGGATTCAGAGAGAGGAGAGGGTAAACGAGTGCAGGAGGCTGACAGCCTGAACTCTGAGCGCCGCTGAGGAGTCATGATGAAGTGAGTGGATCAGCGAGTCAGCGCTCACGCACAGACTAGAGGACAGGCTGCTTGCAAATGTCCTTTTGATGTTTGTGCGTTGTCACAAAGCTCTGGGAGAAGAGAGGACCGGGGGGGGGGGGCTTGGTGCTGACGGGTGACCACAGGTCCCAGGGCAGGTCCCAGCCAAGGGTAGAATAGTTTTACATGTTTCATAGTTTTCATAGTTTGGGATTTAGTTTTAGTTTACTTTTGGTTAGTTTTCAAAGTGTGTTTGCTAGTTTTAGTTTTTCAAAAAGGTTTATTTTTTTATAGATTTAGTTTTTGTTTTACAGTAGTTTCAGTTTGTTCTCAAAGTATATTGTCTCTGTTGCACATAGCCACATGTATACAAAATACATGGATGGAGAATATCTGTTTAATCTTCGGGCTAAAATTACAGCACAGCGCCATGTCATGTCAACTCTCTTCAATTTCTGTGGTTCAATGCCTCGAGCATTGACAGAAATTCCTACTGTCTCCTTTTTTTAGTAGTGATATATCATAGCTAAAAAACTGAAATGATTTACGTTCACTTTTTTATTGAATTTATGTGTTTTTTATAGTTTCAGTTTAGTTTTAAGTTGGTTTCAGTTTGATAAAATGTTGGAACCCAGGACATCGCAGTCACACATGGCTCAGAGCCGTTCTTACCTTTTTCTAACTAAACCTGAATATGTGGTGAGAAACAGGAAGATTGTTTGCAGTCTTGTCTCCTCTCCTCTCTGCCTTGATCTGTCTGAGTTCTCTTGAAGTTGATTCTTTCCTTGCAATATTTCAAACCGATCTGTTGGCCAAGAAGTTCTGAAAATGTCCAGATCTAGAAGTTGGTGGTTTAAAGACTTTACAGTGGTTCCTTCATGATTCCTACATTTTAGCTGATTTCTTCAGATTACTGTGATTACTGGTCTATACTCCCATAAGGCAACCAAAAATAGGGTTTTGGCTTGAAACTGTATTATGTGTGTCTTGCTTCCACACGTTGACATATTTAAGTGTAAAAGTGAATTTTGGAGAACATGCTGTTCCAGAGTGGGGAAGTTGGACATACAGATGGTGACTCAGCGTTGTCATGAGCTGTCTCAGAGTCGGGTAGGAAGGGTTTAAAGTAGACTTGCAAATTCTGTGATGGAATACTTCACCTGCTGGGACATGGTGAAGTAAAGAAATAAAAATAGGCTGTTTTCTAAGACTATGTTAAAGCTAACTTTTTTTATGTGTAAATGTCATCAGCACTTACAGGTTTCAGTGTGAAACTGACAGATCTGTAAGCAGCCGAGCCAAAGTGAAATTTGATTTGTAAATTCCTTCAGAGGCTTTGTTGATTCCTAATGGAGGCTGTTTTCCATACAGCAAGATCCCGCTCGGAGCAAACACCGTCTCTCTGCAAGTGTTTGCTCAGAGCGGGATTTTAAAGTCACATCAGTTTACTTTCTTGTGATTGTCAGCCTGTGTGAAGCTGTCTTGTCTTGCTTGTAGTAAACACTGCTAATCCACTAACCCTCGTGCAGCATCAAACAAACTTTGAGAACACAGTGTGTGACCTTAGACAGCTATTGTATAGCCCTGAAGATGTGTGCTCATTGGAATCCTATTCCTCCTGGAGCTGCAGCATGCACAGGCAGCTGGCTGTTTTAGCCACAAACTCACCCAAATTTGAATTCATCAACTGGGTATCTGGATTACTCCCTTTCTCCTCTCCTCCCTCCTTCCTCCTCTCCTCCCTTCTTACTTGCTCCATTCACAAGTGTTGACGAAGTGATTGAAAGGCCTTTGTATTTTTCCAGAAACAGTCAGCGTGTTTTTGAAGTGCGTTTTCAATTCGGAAAAGCTCTAGTCTTGCATTGCCAGACCTTCTTCTACAGCGCTGCAAAGGAAGGTCTGGTTTCCAGGATGGGAGGGAAAAGGTGCTCTGGTTTATTGACATTTCTTTAACCCTATCACAATGGTCTTGGGCGGTGCTAAGCGCCAGATGTTTTGGTGAAACTTTGTACGTAGGGAGGCGAGTTCTGGAATCAAAATGGCTTGTTGAGTGTGTGATGAGAATTTTACTCCCAAAAAAAAGGAACACATACTTAGATTTTTGGTTCTAGCTCAGAGGATGTTTCCCCTAAATCAGCCGGAGTTTAAAATGCCAACACGTAGAAAGTGGAGAAAGCGGCGGCACCGGCACAATTCCATGAATGAAACGTCGTTGATATAGTCTAGAAGATTTCTAACTCTTTATTTGCAGTTGTAAATGGAAGCACACAATAATTAGTATTTTCTTACGCCTATTTTCTGTTAATGCAGTTAAATTAATGAACTGAATTTGGATGGGAATGGGACTATTGCTGTCAGCAGAGTTGTGTCTTTACTCTGACAGACTACCTCTCTCTGTTGCTCTGCAGAAGCGTATCTTCTGTCCCTGCTGCCTTTTTAAGGGTAGAGAGAGAGAGAGAGAGAGAGAGAGAGAGATGCATGGCAGTGGGAGGTGGCTGTTGAAACAAGGATCAAACCCTCCTCTTCGTCCCAGGTCTCTGATGAACGTAGCTGTCCAGCCGCTTGTGTTCAAGCCTTGGTGGAAGGTTTGGTTGTCAGCAGGAACAGCACGTGCACTCTTCATTCCTCTCTTACTCACACTCACTTTCTCCATCCTCCTGCCCTCCTGTTTGTTTACTTGCCCCCCGATGGGATGTGGTTTGCAATTGCGGTGTGGGTTTTTCTGCGCGTCTGAGTAACTGAGCCCCGTTTGTGTTTACGTGTGCATATGCATGTTTTTTTTTGGGGGGGGGGCTTTATGACTTCTCATCCCATAGAAAGTCGCTGAAGGAAACCACACAACAGATAAAAACTTCTGAGAGGCGGCATCTTTAAAACGGCGTCTCTTTTCCAAGAAAACAGAAAAGAGCAGGAGAGAAATGCTTTTTTAATTGTGAGCGTTGTGTGAGGTAAATGAGGGGAAATCATGAGAAACCAGTTTTATGAGGGAATTCCTTGAGAAATGTGGACCTTTTGAGAGGCTGAAAAGCCTGTTGCAGTTATAGAGACTTTATCTGCAGAAGTTATCCTAAAGTTCCACCATACAGTTTGACTGACGGGAAGTTTAGCGCAGACAGCCCTGTTTTTCTAAAAATTACATTCCCATACGACTAAAAACTGCATTCCCAACAAACATTTTCTAGCGGATTGCATTGTTTTTGATGCATCACAAATAGGTTTCTAATCAAAGTATGCATAGGAAGGAGGTCGGGGTGGGCACTGATGGTTTAATGCATGTTATGCCCAAAACACACCTACGAATTAATGAAGACATTAAGTACAACCCTTTTGAACCATGCACCCAGCGCACAGACCCTTTTTTATCTGCTGTTAAACTAGCAAAACTGGATTGGTACAAGCCCTGAATGCACCTGTGCAGGGGCTGCACATCAGCATTAATTCTACTTTTTTTACATTAAGGGATTCCTTTTACGTGGAGGACCCCCACCTCATGGAAGATCTTACATTTCTGAGGGGATTTCATCATGCTGATCACGCCTGCATTGCTTCTTTTTTTCTTTTTAATCCAGGGATAAGGAGAAAAGTTTCAGGCAGCAGAACAGCAGTGTGTCTTTATATGGGCTGATACAGATTTTATTTTGGTCCCAGTATCTCAATTCCAGCCTAGCAGGAAAATGTTCCTCCACAGCTGTCTGGGGACATTGGTATCCAAGGAACGCACCCTGGGCACAGTGAGGAGAACCAGGTCAATGTTTTAGTTGTGTGTAATGTAATTTCCCAGGTGCTGTCCGGTTGTTAGTGAGAGAGGTTTGAGTGATTTTTGTTATTGGAAGAAACAATGTGTGACGTTAAGGCATTTACAACTACTTGGGGTGCTTTAACCAGCATTGGGGATGGAGGGCGGCCCCTTAACTCTTAGGCTTCTTCAATCCTTGAGGATGTGTTTGAAAAATCGAACCATTCTTACACAAAGAGAACCTGATTGTTTTAGTAGATGCCTGCGTTCGTAGGGCAGAGCACGCAGAGGCCAAATGTGATTCACATCTTTCGTCCTCGGAGACCAGAGAAACGGTGCGGTGCAGCTGCCAAGATCAGTCTGCCGCCCGCCGGACAAAGCATCGCTTATCAGAGGGCTTATGAGCTCTAATGAAAGACAAAGCGGCTGTGTAGAGGTTTAGGTGGCAACACAAAGGATTATCCGGCATGCTGCCCTTCCGGGTTCAGACACAAAGTCAGGAAAGTGAATCCACCTGTTGCAGCAAACGTCTTCTTTAAGACTTGATTCATGAAAAAGTCATGCATGTGAAATACTCTTCCACTTTAAGTACTGCACGCTTCTTATGAAATTAAAAGACTCACAAAATGGCCTGAAGATGTCTGACATGTCTTATCCTTCATTTGGGTGCTGTATTTGTCAGCGCAGGCTGTCACATTTGCGTCTCTCTCATCCATCTATGTCAGAGTGTTTGCTGGGATCATTTCTGAATCCCACGGAGGAAGATCATAAACAGTGTAGCTCTCCAAGTGCCAGAGCTTGATGAAATATTTGTGCTTGATGTGCAGGGAGCAGGGAGTGTTTGGACATTCTCCCTGGCAGGACCTTAACCACATCACTGTAGAGAAGACAGAGAGGATAGGCAGCATGGGGGAGAAGAAGTCCGTGAGGATGAAATAGGCTTCCTTCCTTTACACCATTCAATTACTATTGTATAACTTGATGTTTTCTCTAAATTGCTTTTTGACAATGAATGCATCATTTTAGATATTTATTCAAGAGATTGGGGCTCAAACTTATCCATAAAGTTATCATGACTTCCAAGTCATATTTGTAGTTTCCTGACAACATATCTAAGGAAGGAAATGCTTTTCTGGCATCAATGTGCCAATTCACAAAAAAAGGGTTCTTTCAGAAATGCAAAAATAAAATGCCATGAAAGGATCCATTGCTTTTGACTGAGTGATTGTGTGACATCACAAAGTTCCGTTGAGTAAGTTGACTCTTTGCTACTGTGTGTTATAATTTGGATAACCCTGGATCTACTGCACCAAAAACTGTAAAACCTTGTCAAACACACACACGCACACACACACACACACACACACACACACACACACACACACAC
>NC_045755.1:2175654-2177358 GCF_008692095.1 Etheostoma spectabile
ACACACACACACACACACACACACACACACACACACACACACACACACACTCCAACTGACAGAATGTTTTCTCTGTTATTGCAGATTTACACAGACTGGGCTAATCACTATCTGGCCAAGTCTGGCTGCCAGCGCCTCATCAAGGACCTGAGCCAGGACGTCACCGATGGAGTCCTGCTGGCCCAGATCATCCAGATCATAGGTAGGCTCCCATCTCTTGAAGCGTCTCCTCTTTTCTCTATTGTCTACTGCTATACCTATTATTGTGTCGTCTGTCTCTCTTCTTCCTTCTACACCTTTCTGTCTGTCTTTTTGCTCTAATGTAGTTTAGTTCACACCTAAAGTGCATTCAATTTGAATAATTATAACTATTACATAATTATCATGACATATTTTCAAGTTATTACTTCAGGTATAACTTTCAATGTTTAAAAAGAATATTAATGAAGCAGAGTTGAATAAATCCATGTGTTATCAGCACTAATAAAACACTGTGTGTCCATAATTCATCCTGTCTGGGAGATGAAGCGACCGCACACACATAAGAACGTACGTACGCACACGCACATACAAACGAACGAACGAATGCACACACGCTTTTGTCTTTGTTGTGGTGAATCAGAGGGAAGCTGTTCCTCAGTCTGATATTTGGGCCAAATCGCAGCAGCTCTCTGTTGTTTTGGGTGCTGGGCGAGCTGCAGCAAAAGAGATCTATGGCTCTGACACCCTGGGGTGCAGAGGCTTGTGTCTCCCATTGCACCCCAGAGAGAGTTTAATATTCTTTCTCTTTCCGGCTCTCTTTCTCTCCCCTTTTATGGCTCTGTCTATGTATCCCTTCCTTTCTGGTACTCTGCTTCTCTTCGTCTCTCTCTCTCTCTCTCTCTTTCTCTCTCTCTCTCTTTCTCTCGGTCTCTCACCATTGAACCTTTTCTAGGTCTCTCTCTCTCTCTCTCTCACTCCCTCTCTCTTTCTCTCCATGTCTCCCTCCCCCCTTACATCTTTCCTCTGTCTGATCTTACTTTCTCTCTTCTTTTCTTTTCTTTTTCTCCTATCTTGCACTTGCTCTCACAAGTGTTGGCCAGTGTTTCCCAACCATGTTTCCCAACCATAAACACGTACTTTTAAATCAAACCTTAGTCACAGAGGTGGAACAAAACAACAGTCAAAACTGTCTTATTCATCAATTTTGTAACAGTCAGATGCATTATGGTAGGCACGCCAGATCAGAAAATGGTCACATGGAGCCTGTTAATGGTCAATGAGTGCCTGCACTGACTGTTTGTTGAACCCAGTATTAATCACACAGTAATAAATAATGAGTACTTCTGAAGAAACTCCTCTCCCAACACTGGCTCTAATGCAATTTTGTCTTCACGCATTCTTTTTCTTCTTCTTCTGACATCCGCTCCTTTGCGCTCTCTCTCTCTCTCTCTCTCTCACTCTGTGTATTTTTCTTTGTGCCTCCATTACTGTTCTAAACTTTTCTCTTTCTGGGACTTTGCCTGCTTCTGTTTATCACACTCACTCACACACGCACAAACACATTTTCCTCTCTGTTACATATGCTGCCTTTCTCACTGATGCTGTCTATCTCCCTAAATCTCTTATTTTTTTTCTTCAAACCCCGTCTTAACTTCCTTCCTCTCTTGTTCTCTCTCTCTCTGTGTCTCCCTCCCTCTCTCTTTTTCTCTCTCTCTCTCTCTC
>NC_045755.1:2177368-2184828 GCF_008692095.1 Etheostoma spectabile
TCTCTCTCTCTCTCTCTCTCTCTGATTGAAACTTTACCCTCCCTGCTCGCCCGAACAGACAATGAGGCCAAGCTGGCCTGTCAGTAATTCTCTGGCGGCAGCTGACAAATTAGGCAGCTTTGCTTCCAGGACCTTTCCTGCATCGCTCTGCTCCTCAACACACACACACACACTCACACACGCACACTCTCTGCTGGACTCGTGCACCTGAACTCCAAAGTGATTGGACGTAGGGATGTTAACGTTCACTATGGGACAACAGTAAACATCTCGTTTCTTCATTTCCTTTCTCGCACAGCAAACGAGAAGGTGGAGGATATCAATGGCAGCCCCAGGAGCCAGTCGCAAATGGTGAGTGTTTCAGCGTTTCTATTCCACTTCATCCATCCTTTAATGCACTGTGCCTGAGAAGCACGGACTGCACTGCTGTTGGACTTTAATGATGTTTCATTTGTGGCAACAGTAAAACAAAGGTAAATTCTTAGATTGCAGGGATTATGGGCGGTCAATATTGTAGTGCAGAGATCAGACTTCCTTTTACAGAACTCAGGTGATGCTCTCATCAACACCTACTGACAACAGCTCAATGCTCAATGACCCTCAATGTCACCAACCTGTGATTAAAAGTGAATTCCTGATCTAAGTCTCCCCTACCTGTTTTTTTACTAAATTTACATTTTAATAAATAGTACTCTGACTTAAGTCCAAATGTACTTCACTTGAGTATTTCTGCTTTTTGCTACCATTTGCTTCTACTCGTCTCCATTTCAGAGGGCTATATTGCACTTTTTACTTTTTACTTTTTTAAAGCCATTGTGGCTTCTTACTTTTTAGATTTAGATAATGAAATACATATGGTAAGCTTCTAAAACACAAAGCATCTCTATCTCTACCTGTGGCTCCTAACTTGTTGGACTTGTGACTCCTCACTAAGCAGTGACTCAGCTCTACTCAGGGCACCTTGTCAAATTTCAGATACCTTTGAGGTGTTAGCAGTGCCACTAAATACTCATTTTCTCTGTAAACCTATCAGATTGTTTCATTTGAATTAACTGTTTAAGGCCCAAAGAGATCAAATGATCCGATATTTCAGAATTAACAATCCAGTGAAATAGGATGCTATGATATCATTCATCGTAGCCATTTTTCTGCAAAAAAAATGTGCTTTTAAGTACATTTTGCTGATAACACCTCTGTACTTTTACTTAAGTATGAGGGCATTTTCACACCTGTAGTTTTTTTGCTTTGGTCCGAATCAATTGGTGAGTTTGTAAACTTGGAGCGATTTGCCCTTGGTCAGTCCAATCCAAGCATACCAAAATCGAAAATTCTTTAAGCGATACCCAGCCCTAGTCCCAGTTGAAATGGATCATGTCCAAAAGCAATGTTGCTTTGCATGTAACTTTCAATCAATGATTTCCAGCAGCCAGTTTCAACAACTCTGATAATGACCTATAACTTACTAACTCTTTATAATTCACAGAGTATAGTAGTAACCACATGGCCCCTTGACCAAGAACACAGCAGAACCCTGAAAGTTCAAACGCCGACATACAGTGCTTGACTCATTATGCCATTTTCAATAATCTGCACTTCTGGCTGCCATGCGGCTGAGCGATGCTGGCGGTGTCGTGTTCTCCCTCTGATAATGAGATGAAGGGCTGTATAACCGCTGATTGTCGTCACTTTGAGGTAATTACCCTTCACTTTAACTAGAGTTGACTAAGTGTTTATGCAGTGTTGGTTTGCCCTGGCATCTGCCCTCCTGCCATTAAAAGTGAGTAAAGCTATGTAGCTGCTTTGGCGCGCTGTAAGACACTGTGGGCGGGCAGCAAGCTCGGCCCTGACAGCCTGTGTCTGTCTTTGTGCCCTTTTTCTTGAAGCTGTGTTTTGTACAGTATATGTATAACTTACTGCACAGCATTTTTGCTTTTATTGGACCATTATCTCTCTGTGCCATGCACATTGTCCTAATATGTGTCACAGTTTTAGTGTTTCTGCTAGTTAGTGAAGAAGGCAATGGATTTGATGAGCTCTCTGTGGAGAATCAGTGGAGTCTTTCCAAAAGGGCCCCATCACTGGAGGGAAGCAGACTGTATTTTACAACTGGTTTCACACGTTCATCACAGAATTCAGCTGTTTTGTTTTTTCCTCTATGGTGAGTCCAGCTGCAATGGAAGCAGACTCTGTTAGAAAAACAACATTAAAGAACCAGGAAGGAAGAGAATGCCAGGGTCATGTGAGTCCTGGTGACCCCTAATGTCACTGGGTGAGCTCAATGTGTCAAAACCAGCTATGGAAAGATAACTGCTGTGCGTTTAATTATGATTATGGTGCTGGCTTGAAACAGCTGAATCCAGACTAACACACCAAGGAGTAAGCACACAAATGTGTGTTGTGCTTGTGTCCTGCTCCATTAGTTTTCCTCAAAGTGCAGTGAAAAGTGGCAACCATACAGTAAAGTAAAGGAGGAGGTCAGGGTGGATGGATGGGTCCAACAAACACAGGACTTCAATATTAATTAATTACATTTATATAGCGTTCTGTCATAGACACTCAAAGCTCTTCACCCAGGGACGGCTGTTTGTGTCCTTACTTTTGTAACTTTGGGTTATGTAGCAAACGTACTTCTTTGAACACAAACATTGTTTTTTTGTTTTTTTTATTCTTAAACCTTCCCAAGTAGTTTTGTAGCTTGAACTTTAATTGTTTCTCTGGTGCAAATTTCTAAAAAATTATATGCCACAGCCATGTGATAGATGTTAAGATGTAATTATTTCACATTGCGATACATACTGCACACTGCATACTGGCTCTCAGCAACCATAATTTCCCAACATGCTGCTGATGATGTCTTAGTGACCTAATGCTGCTCTAAGTTTGTTATATAAAAGTGTGAACCAATACTGGACCAGAATTAAAAGGTATTTTTTTTTTTTTTACCTTGGCCGGTACAAATGAACTAAACCACCCTCAGAGATTGAGGTGACGACACATGAACATATTGCTCTCCAAGTGCAAAATTATTTTGTCAATCTTGTTTATCCCAGGGACTTGAACATTGTCCTGACAATAACTCAAGATGTTGTTTTTTTTTCAAACTTTTGGCTGCATATTGACGATGCGAGCTGTGAATGTTGGAGACCTGCCACTGGCCACCTACTGTAGCACCTGGAGCTTAAACTCCTTGGCCAGAGACATCACAGTAGCAGCAGCTGTCAGTGGCGGGGCAGATGAGTCTGATTTACTTCCTCTGCACAGATTTAGTTCCCCATTTGGGACTTGAAACGGTGATCCTGCAGTCACAAGCCGGTTTCTCTAAGTGGTGGGTCGCTGGGCGGCCCAGTGAGTGGACTGTGGCCAACTGAGCAGCTGCTGGAATCTGAGGAGCAGATAGCATGGCACCAGCATCTGCAAGCTTAACAGCTAATCTACATACATAATGCACTCCTTTTCTTTAAACCCGTGTTCGTAATGCGAGAGATCCACGAGTCAGTTGAAGTTCTATCATATCCTGCAGAGCTAAGCTAACTTGGCCGAAGTGTGGACGGCCAGTAAGAGTTATGGCCAAGACAGGTCTGCTATGGCTTCTCACAGACATCTTCCAACAGCAGTTAATTCCTTTCACTTCCTATTGTTTCCTTCCAGAGATTCAAAAGCTTTATTGTTTTAAAATGCCCCAGTTGGACCCATCTCTGGAGTCATTTTGATACCTGATCAGATCTAGCAATAATCTCTACATTTCCTGTTCATTTGAACTTAGCCAGCCAGCCACTCCATGCCTTCAATCAGGATCTGAATCCTTACAGTACTACAGTGGAGTCATGATTATTATCAGCCATCGTGTAGAATATAAATTGGCATAGAAATAATTGGATAGAAAAGACCATTGACCTGTTTGCTGTGGTCATTTGATTAGTACGAAAATAGTTTTCTGGACTGTCGGACCCCCACCTGGCTCCCACGCCCCACCTGTCACAGAAAACAAGCCAAACAAAGCTGTCACTCATCTGGCGATAGCAATGTGCTTTGTGTGGGTGACGCATTAAGTTGGTAAATCTGACTTATTTAGCAGCTGTCTCTCTGCTTCGTAATGTTACTTCTCCGCTGCCCGTTTGCCTGTTACTGCTAAACCTCACCTCCACAATGGTACACATAAACATGGCTGCCGCTCTGACTATTCCGCCACATCGATCTGTCTGTGAATGGCCTTTGTATCCATTTTATTTCTATATCACTATCTAATGGGAAAGCACGGCAAAGAACTGAAGAAGTATAAATTAATAACCACTGGGTTTCCACTTGCTCTGATTTGCGCCTATAGGGAACAATATGTAAAACAGTTTGACCTTTGGTCTCTGTACTGTTACAGTAAGTAATAAAAGTTTTCATTTATAGTGTGTCCTCTGTTAATACTAAAAGCTCATTCTTAGGTCACGTTGACCAAAAATGTGAAGTTATCGTTTGAAATGCTGTCCCATAACTTTTGTAATACTAGAGTTATACTGGAAATAATGCAATAAAAAGGAGTTATAGTTACACTTCCAGACTTTAACTAACAGCTTGTTGGTCATCTTTTAGATCCCCCAAAAGCCTGCTCCTGCTGCATTTAATAATGCACAGCTTTCCTTTCTTAATGTCAAAGCTCTACTTTGGCTGCATCTGTGCAGTAGTTGCTTTCAGTAATGGAAAAATAAGTATTTTTCTTTTGCATTTCCTGTAGACCTCATTTCATGTAGACACATCTACATTGGAAATGCAAATGGAATTCCACACATTTGAGGCTTGGCGTTCCCGGTGGTCAGATTGGTCGAATTTGCCCGTTTATTTTCCCAGTGGAGCTTGCAGATGTTTTTTTTCTTTCTGGGGAACAGTTTTGGTTGGACTTATCGGTGTAGGAATGATTGCTGGGAATTTGTTCCTGAACGTTGGAGCGGGGCTTGTCACAGAACCGTACCCTCGACCACATATCTGGTCCCAAAAGAAATCGCTTGCAACCGCCGAGCCAGCCAGTGAAGATGATGAGAATGAGGAATGACAGGAGCGTGGTACGAGGGGCCTTCAACTCAGCGGAGATTTGAGTCTAGCTCTGTTTCTTTCCTGGATACCATCTTTTTTTACAGTTTTGTTATTGTTTTATAGCTCTGTGATAATAGAGACCGCAAATGTAGAAAGCAGATATAATACAGTGGCTAGAGAGAAATGTGAGGCAGAACTTTAGTTTCAGTTTTTTTGTCTTCTCTTATTTTAGTTTTTATCACACCTCTCAATAGACTCAAACTTCTAGATTACTTGTATACCTGCAATGGATGGATTTGACTTTGAGATTTTGGATTAAAGCACCAGGAGGGTTTCCCCTACCATTATAAAGCATAGGGGCAGCACCCAAAGTGTTTTGGTCACCATCTAAGCCAATTGAATGTAAAATCAACGTGACGATCAAAAGTTACTACATGACTTTCTCAGATCTAATGATTGTAGTTGGTCCCCAGTGGACTTCTGTAGTAAGTTTTGTCTTTAGGCTTTTTAAATGTTGTTTATTCACTATTTGCACTAGCTTTTCCAATGTGTTAGACACATATATGGTAATAATAATGGTCCAAATTGATGTGAAATTGCTTTGTTTTATTGAAAATGTCATATTTTCTTGAGTGATGAGCTGTCAACGCCCCCGCCAAATAGGTGCATCAAAGTCTTCCACACACCTGGGGGAGACACTGCAGAGCTAAACACATGTGATGTGAAACTGTAAACACATTCTGTGGAGTAACAATCGCACAAAGCCTTTAAACGCCTCACCTCACGGCGCACTCTGCAATCCCTCTCCCATGTGAAACTTCTGACAGTGCAGTTTCTTGGTAATTGTACAGACCGCCAGATGAATTATATGCACACCCAGATTTTTGAATGAAGTGAATGAATTCTTTTTTTTTCAGTTCTCAGAAGAATCATGCTTAAGCAGGAGAACGGCAGGCAAGGGACCAAGAAGAGGACTATTCAGCAGAAAATATTAAAGCCTCGCAACACTAATCCTCCTCATTATAGACAGACATCATTAGCAAACCATAGAGCGCTTCCCTGCAATGCAGATGATGGTGCAGTTTCACTTTGTGTGTGTGTGTGTGTGTGTGTGTGTGTGTGTGTGTGTGTTGTTGTGGTGTGTGTGTGTGTGTGTGTGTGTGTGTGTGTGTGTGTGTGTGTGTTTAGCTTCCTCAGCAAAGTATGTCAAGGAAAAAACAAACATTGTCAAAATGTCCCATGAATGCAGAGATGAAACATCTGTCAGCAGAACAGGGCAGAGTAGATTACATCAAACCGCAGCCTCGCTATCGTACAATTCAGTTTGATTTGACAGTTGAATTTCTTTGTTTGTTGAATTACACCGAGGGAGCGTTTGTGTAAAAAATGTAAGCGCACTACATATTTAAAAATAAATCAGTTTAGGTTACGTTGCGCAGGAACACACCATGGCAGGAAAACGTTACATTGTCGTGATTCTTGTGCTTTAAATTTGGCAACGTTTAGCACATAAAACCTCACTCCTGAATACATTTTGTATTAGTGGTGTCCGAAATAAGAAGTTTTCAAGATGAGGAAGAAACTTTAGATGAGAAAAAGAAATGAATGCGGAGGTGATTCTGTGGCAGAATGTATCTTTTTCAAACTTGAGGGAAATTGCTAGGATTTCTAACAGTGCTAATTAGCATAGCGTGACCATATTTTGATTTCCAAAAAAGAGGACACTCAGCCGGCCTCGAAACACAAACTCAAACAGGTTTCTCAGAGGTAACAACCTGTAACAAAATAATAGCTCTTTTCAAATAAATAAATATGAAATAATGTTCTAAATCTGACCTATTCTATGTTAGCTTCAAAATATAGCTTCAACTGCATATCTCTTAAAACCTTTTCAATGTAATAAGATAAGGTTTTTCTGTGTCCATGTGAGCTTTGAGATCTCCAGCACCTTTATTAGACACTGAAACACACGTGCTAGCTTTGCACACGGTGCACTCCGCCTCCCACTTGGTATGTGGAAAGTTTTTTTTGCAGTTCAACTGAAGGGAAGCTGCACTTACCCTTCACATATTGTGTGCAATGCTGCTCCGCTGTCTGATCTGCTCCCTGTATGTGCGCTTCGCAGAGCCGCCCATAAGGCAGCCTCTCTTGAATTACGTCACGCAACAAGGTACCGTAGTATTGTGTGCAAAAAGCCAGTCAATTTAAGTACACGCTTATAATGGTTCCATGAGGCCTGCTTGGTTCTTAGTGCCGCCCAAGACGATTGTGATTGGTTTAACCCTTGTGTTGTCTTTCCGTCAAAATTGAAAATCAGCCCTTTTTATCAATGTTTTTAACTTTTTCTTACTTTTTTGTCTCTTTTTTCAACACTTTTGACGCTTTTTGCAAGGTTTGTCACTTTATTTGACGTTTTCAACACTACGTAACACTAACATATT
>NC_045755.1:2184838-2184964 GCF_008692095.1 Etheostoma spectabile
GTTTTACAGTTATTTTTGGAATTTATGTTCAATAAACCTCAATTATAGGAAATTATACTTGATTAGAACAGCAGAAATTAAGTATTATTTAGACTAAAATTAAAGGAATGTATGTTGATGGATAAT
>NC_045755.1:2184974-2185104 GCF_008692095.1 Etheostoma spectabile
ACAGACTGGAATATGTCAACTTTTACTCAATACTATTTCAGAACCACTTCAATTTCTTTCTCTAAATGCTATAAAATTGACACCACAATATTAAGGAAAGTAGAGATTTGTACTTGCCAAAGAGCATTGT
>NC_045755.1:2185114-2192697 GCF_008692095.1 Etheostoma spectabile
TCATGTTATTTTGGGTAATTAAAAAGAACATTGATACAGGAAAAAGGGTAAATTTGACCCGAGGACAACGCGAGGGTTAAGAAATGCAAACAACCTTGAGTGTTTTTTTTTCTCCTATCCCAGAATGTATCTGTAATTTAAGCCTTACCACACCGCTGTGGAGAAAGGTATGGCAATGTGAGACTAAATATTCAATGACCATAAATCTTTCAACGGAACTTAACAAACTTATTTAAATCAGCAAAGGGATAAGAAATGTTACATACATGTTCAGTATTTTGTCCGTAGACACAGGTTTTGTGTGCAGCCTTTGAGGCCTAATTGAGTCTAGGGTTTCTTGGAGACTGTAAAAGCCCACTGGTCTCATCTGGGCCCCATCTGTTGGCAGCCTGCACACCAGCCAGACAAGAGGACAAATGGCATGAGTCACTCTGTAGTATCATCTTCACTGGCCTGCCGCTTCATCAGCAGCACAGCTCGCCATTAATCTCTGCGTCGAATTGATTGTGTGGCCCTGTTCCTGCGAGGCCAAGCGTGTCCGCATCTGTGTGACACTCTTTCTCAGGTCGTTGATTTGAGTACACCAACCCTGACTGACTGAGCTTTTATGAGAGTCAGTTGGTCTAGAAATGCACAGACGAATGGATGATGGGAACTGTGGGCTTCTGAAACACCCCTGATGTCATTTTGCCTGTCCAGCGATTCGCAGCAAGTGGCCCAAAGAGGGCAGAGGCAGATGGCCAGTTTAGACTGCTGGAACTATGGCTGTACAGCGGGTATTGATTATTCTCTCTTCATTTTCACAATCTGGATGCTTGGATGGAAGAGAGGTTAGCTTGTGACCAGATGGTTTGGTTTAAATCCCTTGTCAAATGGAAAAAAGAGAGTGAGAAATGTCCTCACTGTCAAATGCTGAGGCAGCAACAAATCAAAATCAAGATTAAGACCAATTTTGTCCAAAACATTCATTACAATGAAGCAAATCAGTGTCATATCCATACACAACAGCTGTTTTTAGCACAAACCTACTCTAGACTTCCTGCACAGGCAAAGTTATCATTTCACTGATGAACATAGTGGAACATTTAGCCGTTAAAGAGCAAGATATTTTTCTCTGGAGTTAGCAAACAGTATAGGCTACCCTATACAGTGAACTCCAAAGCTCGGATCAGCAACAGTTGGTAGTTGTGTTTAACCGCTGTAGAGCTCCATGATGCCGGCTGGGGAGCTTTGTCGAATCAGCGGCATTTTCCCTCTTCGGAATCTTCTTCTCTGCTCTACTATGCCGTGCCTTCCTGATGACTCAGGTATTCTTTTACACACCCGTCGCTCAGGAAAACTGTTCATTCTGGCCATACGGTGGTCAAAGACCATAGTACACCATGTTCTGTTACGTGAGCTGCTTTATGCTGATGATGTTGCCATTGCCGCCCACTCAGAGGCAGATCTACAAATGCTCTGCTCATCCTTTGCCTCTGCATGTTTAGAGTTTGGCTTGCAGATTAGTCTAAAAAAGACAGTTGTCCTTGCCCAACCTGCAACCCTGAACGTCGATTTCTATCTGTGGTGGACAAATTCACCTACCTGGGGTCCACAGTCTCAAACACCAATAACCTTGCCACAGAGCTCCCTGCATTGGGAAGGCATCATCAATGTTTGACAAATTGAGTAAGCGTATTTGGAACAACAATAACCTCTCCTTGTTCCTCCAAGTCAGTGTATACCATACATGTGTACTTAGCACCTTACTATACGCAAGTGAGACATAGACAACATATCGTAGGCGTGAACATTGCTTCAACGCCTTCCATTTTTGCTGCCTCCATTCCATACTGGGTGTGTGCTGGGAGGACCATGTGCCAAACTCTGTCGTACTTGAGAAAACTGTGTCCAGTGACCTGGAAACCATCCTTTGTGAGTGTCACCTCCGATGGGCTAGACATTTTATCGAATGAATGACACTCGCCCCCCCCCCAAAATCTTATTATACGGCAAGCTGGAAAATGCCCCCCGCAAACATTTGCCTTCATGCAGGATGGAAACAGCTTGTGCCTCATTTCCACTGCATGGTTCGGCTTGACTCAACTCATCTCACTTTTGGTACCAGGTGCTTTTCTCTTTCCGTTTTCCACTGTGGATAGTACCACCTCGTTGTGTCATGAGATTTTCAGCTGACCCACCATAGTAAAAGGAAAACATGAAACTGCAATGAAATCATCTTCGATACAAAACTAATTTGATCCTTTTATCTGCAACGGTGTCTGCACTTTGTCAATTGTACAAAGTATACGGTGTAGAGTATGGTGAAATTGTGTGAGCTGCAGTGTTTTAACTCTAATCTCCTCTGGTATCGACTTAGCTCGCTTGGAACCTCCACCGAGGTGGCACTAAAACAAATACCAGGTACTATTCACAGCAAAACCAAAAAAGGACGAGTCAAGTTGAGTAGCGTCCTGCCATGCTTTGTAGTGGAAATGCATTTGAATGGCACGAATTTTAAGTGCGGACACAGTCTTGCAGCATAATTCAATTCTGCACTGGACGCGCACGTAACGAAAATACGTTTCTGTCCGACCCATGGTGTAATATGTGCAAACGATAAAAGTGATATATAACATAAAAAATTCGAAATAATGCAAAAGTATGGCCAAACCAAAATGTATAGAAAAACTAAAGTGATTAAACAATGTGCAATATAAAGGAAAAATATAAAATGAAAGAATTGTTCCTGTGATCCTGTTTTTTTAACTGTATTTTGGCAGAAATTTGACATCTTGGAACATACTGAGGATATGGATGGACAGTGGACAAGTATAATTATTCCAATATATTAAGACCAAGTCAATGTTGAACTCTGTCACTGTCAAGCTCCACATAGGAGCTATCTGCAAACCTTTCAGCACTGCTTTTCAAGCCAAGCCCTTTCAAGGCTGATTGTCACCACCAAAACAACAAACATTTCTAATATTTACTGCCCGACGTCAAAGAGTATGGTCTGCTCACCAGCTGCTTCAGAGATGCTGGAGCTTGTCCTTAATAATTTGTTTTAATTCAATACTGTGTTGCACTACCAATAAAATAATGTATGATAAACACATGAGCGAGGGCTTTTACAAATGATGTTAACCCTGGACTGACGCTGCAGATGTCAGTTTTTATAGCATGTATAGCTTCTAAAGGAACAGTTGGTGTTTATCCGTCTTCATATTTCATCTACATATTGAAAAGAAGATCTGGCATCTGTCTTGTTTGGACCAACACATTTTGGTCTTGCTGTCAACACAGTATACAGTCAAAGAACAAGATATGTAGTGTCAGCATGATTCATTATTAGGGCAGTAGGTGTTGAAAGGGGTGCATGATGAATGCTCGATGCCCCAAATTAAGATGTCTAGAACCATTAGGACTTAGTGTGACCCAGTTTTTAACGTATGGCACCTTGATGCCTCAGCAGCTGTCGCTCTAAAACTGCTCTCACACTTTGACTCCCCTTGCTCTCTCGACTCTTGTGAAGCTTCTTTGGGGTCTCTTTCTTTGTGTCCTGCAAGCGCCAGTCTTTTTGTAATCATTGCAGGCGGTGGTGTGTGTTCTGGTGCACAGGTTGACCCTGTCATATGTTAGCCAGTTTAGCAGCATGAACTGAGCACCCAGGGCCTTATAACAGGCACACTTGTAGCTCAATTGGAAGCTTTTAATCACTCATTATAACTGAACGACATCGGCAGATGTTCTGTTAAAGGAGTTTTTTGAAACGGGTGTAGTGGAGGACTGCTAAGCTTTGATGCAGCGTGGTGTGTTTGACTGCAAAGCACCAGCTGCAGTCTCTCTTTACTATTCCCAAACCTGCTCTTCTTCACTGTGAAAGTTGCAGTTTGGGAGTACGTAAGAAAGTTCAAATCTATCAATCAGTCTTATTTGAGGGCTGTTAATCGATTACATTATTTAATCATGATTGATTGCAAATGAATCACACATTTTGTTCTAAATGTACTTTTAAATGGGATATTCTTTAAGTTTTTTTATATCAAGTGGTATGTCAAACTCAACGTACTCTGTTCACATGGACAGAACTTTAGTCTTGTGCAGAGAACCATTTGAAAGGGCGTTGGAACTGAACCATATGAGTTGCGGAAATTTAACACAGAGGATAGCCAATTACTTCATGTCCTATGGTCCTATGATGACGTCCAGGAATTTTGGACCGGGATACATGATAACCTATGTCTTATTGCAGGGACCCAGGTTCTGTTCGTCCCAAGATTATTCATTCTGGGGGATGGGTCAGTCCTAATTGGGATGAAAAAACACATAAGAAGCTGGGTCCAGACTAGTTTAATGATAGCCAGACAGATTATTTTAAGAAGATGGACGAATGAAGGGGTGCTGTCAATCAAATCTTGATTTTTGTCTGGGTAGGTGGGTGGGTGGTGATGACGTCGAAGGGGCGCGATGTTGCGTGTTGTATGTTGTTAAACATAAAAAATAAATTGTTTATCACCAAAAAAAAAGAGTGGCGCTAAAAGGGAATTTGCGCTCAGCCCTAGTCTTTTCACAAATTCCTTCTGTTCCTTGCTGCTCAGATTAAGCTTATGTGAGGAAGGCAGAATTCTCTTTCTTCTTTATCCTCTTCTTTCCCCTTATGATATTGTTGAGTATTTGCCCATGGACCCTCTCCCGCCTGGCACCCTCCTGGGCCCACCCGCAGCGTGACATGGCAAGTGTCTTGGCTGAGCTTCACTTTTCATTCCTCCGTGCCTGAACAAAAGGAGGCTTTTACTCTAGTTGGCACTGCTTCATAATATAAAGTGAGAACACCAACAACTGTGTTTTGTGTGAATAATCAAAGATCATGACTTGTGTTTTTGGATTTTTTTTACGCTTTTTTCTAAAAATGGCGTTGATGAAGCCGCATTTATTGCACACATGATACTCTTGTTCATTAACCCAGCTAAATACTGAAACAAAAGAAGTTAAAAGATGTTTTGGGAGTCCAGCTTTCTCTGGAGACAGCACTCACTCACTGCTCTGTAAAAGCAACTTGTGTTCGGGCCACACCGAGTAAAGTAATGGAGCAACTGAGAAAAATATGGGAGGAGGAAATGTAAATATATACAAATGCAAACAGCCGCTGCATCTGATTTATCTAACCATTGCAGCAGAGGAAACGGCATCTGACGTTTAACATCTGGGGAAAAGCTGGTGTACATTCGGCTGCACGGTTTTATCGGACACACGCAGAGGATGAGACTATAGCCGGGGTTTAAACAGACAGTAAGAGAGACAGTGAGACAACATCACACAACGCTCAGTGACTGCAGATGTTTGCAGCAAACTATGGAGGTGCATCAAAAAGTTGCTTTATAGCAGCTCAGTCATGATTGGCTTACAGCAAATTCAGTCAGGTATTTTATGATTGACGCAGCCAATAATACTCATTAAAGAGGTATGTTATATTCTGTTCACTGCAAAAGCTTTATGAGAAATCTCCCACACAGAGTTTTAATAACCCATCCATCACTGGTCGTTTTAAAATGTAGTGCAGCATGATTGTGTGACCCAAGAAGTATCTTGTGGGAGGTTTAGTAAATATGCCCCTCACTGCTTTACTCTTGAAGCAGAAACTATACCACTGTTTAACAAAGCACTGTTGAGTACTATCATCCGTATGACCGGTTGTCTTTGTCTGTTTAGGACAGTGTTTTTTTTCTGCGCTGCCCATTTTTGGTAGATAAAAATATTAATAATTGGCAGTCAAATCCGGTTTGTTAGATTAAATTGTGGCCCCCACCATATATATATATATTTTTTTTTTTGTCGTTGTGGTGTGGCTTCATTGTCTGCTTCACATTTACTTGGCAGTCCATTCACAAGCGTTTCCATTTTTGGCTAGCAGCGCAGCAGGAAATAAAAGTTTTGTTGCATCTTAGCTCTATGAACTTTACACCCTACACTGTAATCGGACTGCATAGAATTGCTTTGTTTAAGTATATGTAGGACAGAAAGGTTGAGAACCAAAAGGAAGTGCAGTAGCAGGGCTGTGGAGGTATTGCTGGTAAGCAGGTTATGTAAACAGATGCCTCAGCAGCTTAACCCCTCTGACCCGTTTGGGAGCAACAGCCTCAGACAGGAGGACTGACAGCCAAATTTGTCGCCTGTCAATAGTTATGCTATCCATCATGTTGGTGATGTTCACCTACGCAGAACAGGACTGTAAGTGTGTGTGTGTGTGTGTGTGTGTGTGTGTGTGTGTGTGTGTGTGTGTGTGTGTGTGTTTGTGTGTGTGTTAAAAGCCATCCAGAAACACTCATCGCGTGGTCTGCTGTCACCCCTGAATAACATCTTCCGCTCATTTATTCTCCTCTGCTGACATATTTTAATGTACTCTGGTCTAAAGATTGATAATAGCGCCTCTACCTCTTCTTTCAGCTGTTTGTTATGTATTGTGTCAAGGCACTTTCAATAACTACCTGGCTGGCGATTGGATGAACCATCCATCTATCAAACTCTCGCCGAAGCCAGTCGGGTGAAGAGCGAGATAAACAGTGCCATTCTTTGCTCTTCTTTCAATGAAGAAATACTTTCCAATTCTGATATAACTGATACTACTGCAGCATCTACGCTAACCTGTTTAGGAGCCTCCATTGTTGTTTAGAACGAACAGATGCCTCTCTGTGTCGTCACACTCACCTAAACCACTACCAGTAGCTCCTCATAGTAGGCTGTTTGGTCCCGGGAGTCTCACGTGGTCTCGTCATATCTTGATATCATGAAAATCCAGCTTCTATGCAAGGTCACTATTTACTAGCCTCAGGAAAAGAACTACACAGTCTTTGAAAACTGTCTCTGGAGGCAGCCCTCCAAAGTTTAAATACATAACCCCAATGATCATCAGGGGTATCCCAGATTGGACGAGGAGACTAAAAATGAATACCAAATAAGCCTGTGTTACAATGCTGTGGGAATTTACCCGGCAGAGACTGTCTAACAAAACACTTCATGGAGTTGGATCATGGGAAATGTAGGATCCAGTTTTTCAAGCGCTAAAAGGCCTCAGTCTCTGCTGCTCCGACTTTGACCATATTTTAAAAATCTGTTTCTAGAGAGTCTAGAGAGAGACCTCATGCATCACTAAATTGCTGAAGTACCCCTTTAATGACAGCCCTCTTCTGGAGTTGGCCTCCATTATAATACACGTTTCCAAAGATATTGCACTTCTGGTTGGACTCAAACTGCATTTCGTTATTGGCCCAATGACAGTAATCTAATATTTACACTGCAATGACGATATCGTTCTTTCATAATTTTGCTGCTGTAGAATCACCCACAATTCTACAGTAGGTCAGGAAAAGATGTGTCTGTGATGAAAGAAAATAGATGAAATATCAACAAAGGCAATTTCTGCATGTGCTTTGCATTATTTAGCTCTTTATTGAGACGGCAGACAGAAGCGATAATGAGATCTGACTGGAGCAGTGTAAAAGAATTTTAAAAGATTAACACAGCCATTGATGAGGTGACTTGTGGTCTTTGTCATCCATGAAACATCTTTGTTTGACTCTCTCTCTCTCTCTCTCTCTCTCTCT
>NC_045755.1:2192707-2198202 GCF_008692095.1 Etheostoma spectabile
TCTCTCTCTCTCTCTCTCTCTCTCTCTCTCTCTCTCTTTCTCGTTCACACAGCCTACACACGCACACACATGTGAACACACACCCCGTCTGTGCGGCAGATGCGCGAAGCCACATTGAGGCCCCCCAAGTTATTTGATGCTGTAAACATTTGAAATAGAACCACCATATATAATTGAGACATCCGTGGATCTGGGCTTGTGTTGCCATGCAGATCCTGTTGATTATACATCATGTGTGTGTATATGCTGACTGAGCTAGTACTGCAGCTTCCTAAAGACCTGGGAATGTCTCAGCCAGTAAAACCCTTAAAGAAAATGATTGTTTTATTTACACAAATATGATGCACGGTGTGAGAAAAATCAGCTGCTTGGGCTTTGTTTTGTCTCTGAAGCCTCGGCTACTTGAATTGAATAATTTTCAGTTTGGTTTTCTTGCATTCTGAAGGGTTTTATGGCGTACAGTTTCATAACATTTAGGCTGCTGTGAATGCAAACATTGGCTTTGCTAGCCCGAGCTGGCCAGATAAATCTGGATGTACTGGGTTCAGCGTGAGGTTAACACTCATGGCGTGAGCAAATGACCTCTTTTATTAACCCTCCTGTTGTCCTTGTGTCAAATTTGACCCGTTTACAAAAACGTATCTATATCAGAACTATGACAAAAGAACGTTGTAAAAAGTGACAAATGTTGGAAAAAGCTGCAAAAACCCAGAAAAAAAATGGACAAACAAAATTTTAAATGCTGAAACAAGTGACCAGAATATCGCCAAAGGTGACAAATAAATTGAAAAGAAACATTGGAAAAAGCGTAATAAAAAAGTCAAAAAAAGGCCCAAAAAGTGACAAAAAAATGGAAAACTGTGACAAAATAAATTGGAAAAAAATCAACAAAAAAGTAGAGAAAGATGTAGAAAAAGAACAACAAAATGCTGAAATGTTGACACAGAAAAATACAAAGTTGCATGGTCGCCGGGAAGACACCACAAGGGTTAAAGATTTTAGGGAGAAAAGGCAGCTCCTCACCTATCAGCCATGACAGATTTCAGTCTGGGCAAGGAATTCTGTGGGACTGCCACCGCGATCAATATTGCATAAAACAATTCTCCAGCTGATGCCAGATGAGAAAAAGTTTCTTTACTTTGGGGTTTGACCTGATGAATGATGATCCCAGGGATCCTTTAACCCGGCTGCCCCTCCACCCATCCACTGCTGTAAAGCTCTGTCCCATTTGATCCGTTTTGATTCATCGCCTGTCAGCCGCTGTCTGCTTTTGGAGTGATGGGGCAGGGTGGAAGAGGAATCAGTGGATTGTTTGGGTGGAAGCAGAGTCCGAAGAGAAGAATTGATGGAGAGGTGATATACAGTACAATGAGAGAAGTGGTTTGTTTGGTATAAAGGAAGGCTTCAGATTCCGACAGCATGGTGAAGTACTCTCAGCGACCATGTCCTTCAGCTCTTGGCTGTTCAAGGGAAAAAACACAGAAATAATTCTAGCCTTGTAGTTTTTTTAAACCCTTTGGGCCACAACTGTGCTGCAATAAGCAAAGGGACTTGGCTTCATCTGCATGTAAATTTTTGGCTTTCCAAGCAGCTCAGCACAAGGGCAATGATTGATAAAGTATATTCTGGCTGTAAAAAGCATCCCAGTTATGCGTAGCCTCAGAGTGAGTAATGAGCTCTGCCTCATCAGGTTTCAAGTGCTAAGAGGAAAGAAATAAGTACAAAAAGTGTGTATTCATCCTCTCAGCCACCTCTCAAAAACTCTGAGACGGAGGTGTCTGAGGCAAAACTCATTTTGTTAGCTTTCGCCAGAATCGATTTGTATCTGCTGGCTTATGACGATGACTCAATTGTTTGTACGCGAGGGATTTTGATTTGATTTGTTTGGATTCCCCTGAGCCATTGCTTAACTTTGATTCCTGCCTTAAGCAAAAGAAAGGGGTGCAAGAAAAGTCAATTAGCTCTTTGCTGTTCCTGCCCCACTGGTGATTCAGATCTCAACTACCAGGACAACTTATGAACACGATTTAAATGTGGGTGTAAAATAAAATGAACACTGACAGCATTTAGAAAATGATCACCGGGTTGACAGTGAAACAGATTGGAAAGAAAAACTAGAAGTCAGCTGCGTCATCCCGAGACTTATTCACAAAATAGCGTTTGTGGAGCTCGAGTCATCTGTGTTTTTGAAATACGGACTTAGGGACTTAAGGTGGCATGTATTTTCCAGTGGATATGTAGCATTTAATAATAAAACCCCTAAATTATCAAGCTGATCTCATGTGCGGTAAACGCCTGCTTTTCCAGTCCTGTCTTTAAGGAGGTTGTTTTCTGTCCCGTAGAAAGTGGTAAATAAGGTGTTGGCCAATTTGTATTAGACAGTTGCATCTAAGGGAAAACACTTTCCAATTCCAGCCATTATGCATTAGTCACTTGATATGTTTGGAGAGGCCCAACTTTTCATAAGGGGAGGCAATTAAGCTGCAAACATGCAGATGTAGCCACTGTCTCATTTTGTGTCTCACCAAGTCTCACTTCACAGCAGGAGTGGAAAGAGTATCAAAAAACGCTAAAGTACTGTCGAAGCTTACCAACTACGCTCTAGAGATTTACCAAAAGTCTACCAAAGGTACATTTTAAGTGCACTCAGTTTTTACAAAGAACACACTTACATGTGATCTTCTCCATGCAGCTTTAAAAGGACAAAAAAAAGACAGAGTTCATGTTAGTCTTTCAATGGAAGAAGTATGAAAAGAAGAAGAAAACCTTTTCAAAAACAGATTCTGGCCAAAATGCAGTTTTCGTGTCTTGTTGACTGCTGGTAGGACCACAAATGCAAATTTACAGCT
Source organism: Etheostoma spectabile (assembly GCF_008692095.1). Lineage (NCBI taxonomy): Eukaryota > Metazoa > Chordata > Actinopteri > Perciformes > Percidae > Etheostoma > Etheostoma spectabile. Next base: position 2,195,557 of record NC_045755.1, read on the forward strand.
GCTCAAAACTTTTGTGTGCTTTAACATTTACTCACAAAAAGGGCAAGCCAAAAATCCTGAAATAAAAGTGAAATTTCAGTAAATGCACTGCACCGTAGCAGTGTTTTTTTTTAATCCAATCTAGAAAAATCACATATACTTAACATAATAGTTGAGCAAACGTGCTGCTTTTTATTTGTTTTTCCATTATTTGTTTCCATTCTTTTGTTTTTGGTTTGGAGAAAAATTCAATTATTGAGTGGACTTAGTGTCTGAATTCATATGTGCTTAAGATACTATATCACTGGTTGTTAATGAAGTTTAAGAGCAGAGAGATTTTTCTTTGTTAGTGAATAAAAACTTGGAATAGATGTAAAATGGTACGGTTTGGATGGTGTTGGCAAAAAGGTGAGTATAGTCAACAGAAGCTTCATTTTGAAACCTTAGAAATAGAAATTTCAACTACACTCATGGTGAATGCTGAAGCTTTCAGCCACATAAACGGAGAACAACTTGGAACTGTGTTCCAAGGATATCACAGATTTGTGTTCTATGCCTCCTCTATTCAACTGGTCTCCTCTTTCATCTTTTTCCTCTTTCTTAAAGTGCTAATGCAAACTCATCAGGGATTTCAGGGAAGACTGTGCTGGACAGGTTGGAGCAGGGAATGTGTGTTTGCTTCGTGTCTACAAGCCAGGGTACAAGCTTTTCTCCGCTCGGCTGCCTGTGTCAGTTGGAACGTGATATTTTGATTTGTAGCGGAGCTCCGTAACCGAAACATAGCTTAATTGAAACTGATTATCGCAGAAACTTAACAGCTCCCCCTCAATATTCTTAGTGGCAAGTTTCCTTTCCCCGCGGTGAAGTGTGCCACATGTGCCCTCCTGTCACTTCTCAAAGTGCCCCCCCCCCTTTCCCCCTGCTTCAAGTACTTCATGATTAGGGTGAAGTGCGCCTCATCAAAATGCCCTTTTCCAAATTGCTTTTAATGGCTTATGTGGATCAGTCAGATGCCAGCCTTGCGTCGGAAAAATAAATGATGTCGGTTTCTCGAGAAGCTGTTACAGGATGCCGCAAAGCCAAACCGCCCACCAAAGTAGCAGTTTAACATCGCCAGAACCCTGCGGAACATTAATGCCCCAGCCGTCATCAACGCCTTCAATCATTACCCCGCAGTTGTTTACGTCATTTCAGAGTTAAGGCCGACTAAAAACAAACAGCGGTTTCGTCTAAAAGCCTCAGAATGTGTTGTTCTGGTTTGTCTTAGAGGAAAAAGGCGCGCAGTTCATCTGTGATGCCTGTCCTTTATAAAAGACAAAGGTCTGTCTCCAACTAACAGAGATTTATGTGTTTATGACTTCACTCCTTTATCAGCTATTAAATCAGCCTTCAAACACACACACACACACACACACACACACACACACACACACACACACACTCACCCACACACATCCCACGCTGCTTGTGGAAGAGATGCAAAATGATCGTGCCTAATTTAGAAGTCCCTTGATGAAAATGGCTGCTATCATACAAATATTGTTGATTACATATCATGTAAGCCCACAGCATGTTTATTTTGGCAGACCATTGTACTTTGAGAACCCGTACATGCCACATCATAGCGATGCTCGGTGTAATTAAGACCATGGTAATGAGCACGCTGCTCAGCACATGTCTCTCCACATAGAAACTTCTGAGAGTTTGTGATAATCAAACACCGGAGCACACATGTGTCAGTGTCTGTGGGAAGAGAATATGGGAGCCCACATGTGAGGGGAGTTGGGTGCCCGCTGTGAGAATGCGTGTGCCGTTGTGGAAGCGGGAGGCTGTGAGTTGTGTCAGGCAGACGGAGAAGCTCTGTGTCCGACGTCTTGTCCCACAGGGCTCCCTGTGGATACAACCAGTGTAAATACATCAGTCTGTGCAGAGACGTGGCAGGGAGGGGAAGTGCTCTTCTTCAGAAACTGCCTAATACAACCACCAAGGATGTGGATGTTGATATCACGATTCTGCAATAAATACATTCTTAGACAAGATTACATTTTGGGCGTTTTTGCCCTTTACTTTGATAGGTCATCTGAAGACATGAAAGGGGAGAGAGAGGGAAGAATGACATGCAGCAAAGGGCCGCAGGTCGGAGTCGAACCCGGCCCGCTGCGTCGAGGAGTAAACCTCTATACATAGCTATATCTATATATAGCTATCCGGGCGCCCCTTTGCTAGACAATCCTATAATGATTCATCACAATGTTGGTCTATGAACTATGAATTAAAAACGCCCATGAAAAGGTTAAGTGCAGGTTTTCCCTCTTTAGTCACCGCAAGTCCAAACTGCACAATTCTGCAGCACAAGTTTTTCAGTCTGTAAATTAACACGACAGAACCAGCGTGCAGCTATGGGTCCAGACTTTGGACTTAAACGTGGCTGGGGCATCCTGTTGAAAACCTCTTCCTCTGCTGGGATTATGTTCAAGTTTCCCTCATTCATATGTTGAGCCGGGAAGTAGCGTCTTATTTTATTAATCAAAATATTGATATTTAGGTAACTCATCTGTAGAGCGCACGCCCATATATAGAGGGTTACTCTTCAGTATATCTATCTATCTATCTGTCTGTACAGTATGTATGTGTGCATATATATATATATATATATATATATATATA
>NC_045755.1:2198212-2199472 GCF_008692095.1 Etheostoma spectabile
ATATATATATATATATATATATATATATATATATATCTTGCTCAACAAGTCTTTCAAATTAAATGACAAAATACGTCATTTGTCCATGGCCTGTAGAACGGTACAAAGAAGCCTTTTCTGATCTGATCAGATTCTAATCCTGTCACCAGGACAACCTTCTTGTCTGTGCCTTTCAGAACTGTGAAAAACTTTGACACGTCATTCCTTAGGTATTTCTCATGTTGAATGGGGAAGAATTAGAGCAGAAAAGGTTAATTGATTAGTTGTCAACTATTAAATTAATCGCAGACAATTTTGATAATTGATTTATCAGTTTGAGTTCAAAGATTCACTGATTCCACCTTGTTAAATGTGAATATTGTTCTAGTTCCTTCTCTCCTCTGTGACAGTAAACTGGGTACCTTTGAGTTGTGGACAAGACATTTGAGGACATCATCTTGGGCTTTGGGAAACATTGTTTATAGACCAGACAACTAATCTGTTAATCAAGAAAAAAGTCAACACATTAATCGAGTATGGCACACTATATTAAACGATGTGTAATAGTCAAATAGTTTGTTGCGAAGGGCTTCTCTGCATCTTTGAATCAGCTGCATCTGTTTCTTCTCTGATCAACTCCAGCAGACATATGCAACACATAATGTTAAGGCTTGATAAAACAAAAAATAACTTAGCTTATGAGCAAACAAACTTTATAAAAATCACCCATGTTCTCTATCTCTCTGTAGCTACTTCTCTCACTTGCACTCCATGTCAGAGAAACACACATTGTTAAGCCATGGAGGACTATGCAGTTCAGCTCAGTGGGAGTATCCAAACGGCCTGTGTGCCGATATGACTCATTATCCTCGTCCTACAAAGTCTCCCTCTCGCTAATAACGAGACACAGGGACCCTGAGTGAGAGAGCGTTAAAAACACAGCGAGCTGAGAGGAGTTGCAGCTCATGAATCATCATTGGCCCGCTGGGCGTCCGGCTGAGTTGCCCGGCGCTATGCTGGCCTTTGTGTAGCCTTGTCACACTGTGCTGACGCCGAGCGCGCCAACCTTTGACCTCTTCATAAAAAGACCTCCTGAGGGGCGTTGGCGGCTGGCCACCATGCTAATGAAGTTACCCGTTTGCCACCGCCAGTGAATGTAAAAAAATCCCCCTACTAACTGCAACCTCAGTGGGCCATTGTGCAACTGATAGCAGTTTACAGAGGTGACAGTTGTTGACTGTGTTGTTAAAAAACTTTGTGTGTGTGTGTGCGTACGTGTGT
>NC_045755.1:2199482-2208512 GCF_008692095.1 Etheostoma spectabile
GTGTGTGTGTGTGTGTGTGTGTGTGTTCCAGTGATGGAAAAAGTATCCAGATCCTTAACATAAGTAAAAGTACTACTACCACACTGTAAAAACACTCAGTTACAAGTAAAAGTCCTGCATTGAAAGTGTTTCTTAAGTTAAAGTATGTAAGCATCATCAGGAAAATGTACTTAACGTATTAAAAAGTAAAAGCAGATTCAAGAAGAATCGCATCAAAAGTCTCAAAACTGTTTTGTTTTTAATCGTCTAATCATTTCAGCTGTACTTGTAGGCCGTAATATTGTTTGGTACTTATAACAGAAAACATCATATTTCATAAACTACACGTGTTTTGTGTGCAACAATCCTAATCTGTAAAGTAACTAGTAAGTAAAGCTGTCAGATGAATGTAGTGAAGTAAAAAGTACAATATTTCTCTTTGAAATGTAGCGGAGTAGAAGTAGAAAGTTGCATGAAAAGAAGAGATTTAAATAAAGTACAAGTACCTCACATTTGTACTTACGTAGAGTACCGGAGTACATGTTACATTCCACTACGGTGTGACAATGTGAATCTCGTTTATATCTGCCTCTGTGTATATATGGGCGTGTGTGATGTGCCAAGGCAGACTGCACCCAGGCTGGGGCGACATACTGCGATCACTATGTCACAAAGCCGGGTCCCAGGGTCAAGCGGGGGTCGGGTAATAACCACACAATGATGTCCTTTATGGGTAATAACGCCAATCGTTGCCGTCCTGCGAGCCCTCTGCCCCCAAGACATTTAGGCTTGTTGAATGTTAAGCACGCTCACATTCTTCCTGTGTCTGTCCTTTGTGCTGACTGTCGGCCGTCTTCTCCACAGATCGAGAATGTGGACGCCTGCCTCAGTTTCCTGGACGCCAGAGGAGTGAATGTACAAGGGCTCTCAGCAGAAGGTAAGAAGAATAAACAATAGAGAACCCAAGGCTTGATTCAACTCTTAATTGGATCAGTGGAACGACAGACAAAGGATCTTCCCGTTGTACTGCAAACTTCTAAAACTGGAAAAGGCATTTTGGCTCCAGCACTACCCAATGTTCTGTGGGTAGCTTTCCATTTCTTCACAGTACCAAATATCTTCCAGAAAACACTGCTTAAATCCTATTTCCAAGACATACTATTATACTTCACAGCAATTGAATTTACCATGTTGGTATCATGACAGGGTGCACAGTTTCTCCATCTCCAGCTTCAACCATGGCAGTGTAGGCAATCATTAGGGCATCAAAGTGGATTGTGGGAGGATAAAAAACTCCAGCGAGGGATTTGCCTCCCAACCATCACAGTATACAGTACATGGCTTATATGACAGCCATGACTGCAGCAGGGCTCTGGACTGAATGACTGCTTTCCAAATGGAATGATAAGCTAACATTGTCTCACAAGGCCAGGGCTAAAATTACAGTTAAGCTCCAAACTATCTGTTATGATTTAGTTTTACACTTGATTTGGACTTTGCAAGAGGAACCCAAGATTCCCTCAAAGTCTGTAAATGAATCCAACTGCAGTCTGCCCCCCCCCTCCCCCTGCATGCAGAGAGCTGTGTGTTCAGGGGAACACACACCAGATGCTGCATGTACTGTAGCTTTTCATCCTGTGGCGTGTCCTATTTGACACCTGTAGCTCACACCTGACATGCCGGACATTAAGACATATAGTCAAGGTACTGCAGCTGGCACGTCCCAAATAGTTGCTGTCCTGTGAAACCATGTATCTCCACAACGTCTAGAAATATTTGTCTGTTTACAGCTTTGTGACAGCTTTCAGATAATCCAATTTGATTTTCAAATGGCCTATTTAGCTTAACAATTAGGAGACATTTCACCCAGTCTCTCAGTCTGACTGAAAAATGTAAAATGACTAAAATTGGACATACATTGTTTTCACCGGACAAGGACAGATGTGATAAAACTGTTGTTTTTCTGGACCTTTAGCTTGCGTCAGCTCTGAGAAATGATGCTATACAGTATACAGTATTAGTGTGCAGGCATACACAGAAAACCAGGGGTGCACTGCAGATGTATTGCCGCGTGTTGTACGCCACTGCCTTTTCTTCTCATTTGGTACACCCGAAAATTCTGGATTTAATAATGACAGTGTAAAAAATCTCTCTTTCTTTTTTTTTGTATATATATGTTTATTCAGAATGTGTGTCCATACAGAATCTACATCAAGGATACAACATTCTTCTTTTTTTTCCCTTTTTTCACTCCCTCCCCCCCACCCAAAAAAGAAAGAAAGAGAAAAAAAAAAAAAAAAAAAAAATCTCTCTTTCTGATTGGATTTTCATACACAGCTACATGCACGTCTCAATTCTTCTAGCAGAAAATGTCTCCAGCTGTTATTTAGGACTTGCAGACCCAATGCTGTTTCTGCTCCCCTTTAAACATTAAAGAGGTGTGCGCCCTTGACCTCTCCAGCAGCAGAAAATAGTCTGAAGCCTGACACAGTGACCGCCAGCTCTAAATCCCCCCCCCCCCCCCCCCCCCCCACCCTACCCCCACGCTAAAAGCAGCAAAGTGACTCGCGAGGCCTGGAATTTCAAAGTGGGCCTGTGAATATGTGGGCTATTGGGTTACTCTGTCCATCACTGTTGCTGCTGCATTTCATCACTCACTTCACTCAGCCCATCTCTCTCTCTCTCTCTCTCCCTCTCTCTCTCTCTCTCTTCCCCTCACTCTCTGCCTTTGTCAGCCTCATTTTCTAACTCTGCATGTGCTCTGTGTGTGTGTTTGTGAGTTGAATTTGATGGTCATGTTTGTCCTCTGCTGTCTAATTGAATCAGCCCAGGGCTTTCCACATTCTGTTGGCTGGCATATGCAGTCTTTATTATTATTATTTTTTTTACAAGGCGTGGGTTTATGAAAAACAAAGTGGAACGTTTGATGCGCATACAGGCACAGGATTTTTTTCTTTTTTTCCCCAGAGAGAGCCTACTTATTGTAATAACCTCTCTAGAAGTCCCCTTGCATCTCTTTGGTTTGGGAGGCTGTAAACTGAAGTTCCGGAAAAAAAAACATCATGTTGTAGGAGTGTCATGGCTCCCCCTCAGGCATTTTTTGCTTATATGCCATAATGAAAACGAGGCAAGTTTTTTCTAGACTCTTAATCTGGTTACAAAGAAAAAAGCTCCACCAACATTAACTCACATGTGACACGCACAAAACATTTTCATCAAAACCAGAAAAAGAAAAAAATGGTTTTACTACTTGAAATGTGATAATTATCCCCAGGAAGTTTAGTCTACCGTTACCAGCCTTTAAAAAGCAGGTGTAAAGCTCTGAAACACACATTTCCTGCAGTTGATAATGGGTTACAGTGAGGGGTCCTCACAGCAGGTCATTAAAGCTTCTTTCCACTGCAGGGTCTCAGCATCTGACACCATACAACAGGCTCTTACTGCTTGTAGTGCTACCTACAGAATGACCTGCTCACCGCAATAAAGTCCCTCCTGCTTGATCTCAGTTGGTGCAAAGTATAAAAAAAATAGCTTGTATTTCATTAGGTCACTGCGCTGGGTCAGCAAGCGGTACACGCTTGTTCTCTGAGCAGAAGGTGAAGCCCAGGGCAAGGGTACAGCTTTAAAGCTCAGTGTATAAGCCTGTCCTTTATGGCTGTAAACAAATGTCTGACTTTGTAAAAGGCACTGGGCTAGAAAACGCAACATAACAGTTGTTCAAATCTTAATTAGGAGCTCAGAATCAAATGGAAGTCAAACACAGGAATTAAAACCAAGTTTACGGGGAGAAGCCCAGGGCAGCGGCGGAAGCAAAGACATCAGCAGCTGTGGAGTCGTTAAGAGACACCCTGGCTGGATATGTTTTGTCTGGGGATAAAACCCAAGAAAGGTTGATGAAGGATACATTATATCTATATTATAGGTAGGTAAAGGCAGAATATATATTATGTACATTTTCACACAGTATTTGTCCTTCTTTTTCTATTACTTAGGCTTGCTATAAGCTCTTGTTCACCTCCTCCAAAGTCCTCTGTGACTCATGAAATAACTAACCTCTAATAATGAGAGAGAGAAAAAAAAAAAGATTGAATGAAACCGCGTCAACCACTTAAAAGGCCCCCAGAAGCAGAGCCACATTTCCACTGAGCGTGACCCAAACAGAAACACTTATCGTCTACTCTGCTCCAGAGCGGCAGGGGATGAAAAGTCGGTGTGTAGCTGAGAAAAATGTCTACTGGGAGCTTTAGCAATGTCCTACCACTGTCTCACACAATCCAGCTATCCTTTTCTCTGTCACAACTTCCCCCAGAATTTTCAGAAAGTTGAAACAAAAAAAACAAAAACGAGGGCAAAAGGTGACACCCTGTGAGAGGTTTACAATAGACACGCTTACGGAGCTTCGGCCAGACGATCAGCTGAACTGCAGGCGATTGATGGTCAAGCTGAAAAAACGTAACTCTCTTACACCATGGTGAAGGAATGGATGGTGCTCTTTCGTCTGTGTTGCCAGTGATAGTGCTTGAAATTTGGGCAGAAAGTAATGTTATGCTGCACAGTAGCTAACTCCTTAAAGTCCCTTTTCATGCATAAATCCTGCATATGTCCTACTTTATAACTGAAGATAAGTCTGCTTCAAACATTGTGCAGCAACACCAAAATAATTAAAGATAAAGCAGCAGTTGGCTCAGAACAACCCTGCTCATATACACTTTGCATTGGCTGATACATTTTAAAAGACCCGAAGTATTGTTTTATATCAACATAATGATGAAATGCTTATATTGCATATTAATTTAATCACCGAATCTATTTTCTACACGTTCTCACTACATGTAAGGTTTAGGCGAGCGGTGGTGCCTCGGTAGAGCGTACAGGAGGCAGGACATGACGCAGATTACACCGCGGCCACTTTGTCCATTTGTGATTTTGCCATAAACAACCAAGTTGCTTGCCGTTCCTTGAATTTGTCCGATGATTTTGGCGTTGGTCACTTGAGGACAGAAGTTCTCGAATCGCGTCTATCCAGTAAGACATTTTCGTTGCCGTCTTCGTGTAAATCACTCTTCCCCTTCACCCTTGGGTATTCGTTTTCTTCCGATTTACATCAGCTGCATGATTAAAAAAACAAAACACGCCCACTCACTTGCTGTAAATTCTACGGACACTGGCCTGCTCTGTTCACACATGAGCTCAATTGGACATTACAAAGAATTTGTGCTAGGGAGCTGGCAGGAAAAAGTCTGTTTAATGTCCGGTCCAACTGATCTGACATTTGCGTTCTCTCCTGTCTAGATGAGTTCAGGGATGGAGTGCATATAAAAGGGACTCAAGTTGACCTAGCCTGAACTAAGTTTTTTATTTGCCTAATCCTAACCAAATCTGAAACCGAGGACACAATCTCAGGTCTCAGGTGTCAAAGTCACGCATGGCCAACCATCCAATTCTGGAACGTCAGGGTTCGTATACCATAGAGCCACCGTGCAACATCACTTCAACAAACATGGTGTCCTTTGCAGGTGAGATTTCTAAATGGGCTACATGTGTAACACGGCAACAGAGGAAAAGCTAACGGAGCGAGTGATGTAAGGGTAAGGAGGTTGTACCAGAACAGATTCTCCTTCACATGTGGAGAAGTGTCTTTTACTTTCTCACATTGAACACAACTGCATTTTGTCAAGTGCTTAAGTGTTACATTGTTTACATTCTATATTTTTCGCCTTCAGGCTAGTTCTGAAACAGTACAATTTCCCCATGATACAATGCTCCCTAGCCCAGGATGTGTATTTTGTATAGTAATTGGATCAGACACATGAGTGTAGGATTTCGCATATGAGAATAAAGTGGATGTAATGAAGGTCTTAAAACTAGTTTCACACAGGTTGTTCACACTGTTGCTGTCCGATAAGTACAAAAAACCTGATTTGTTCCACGCATGTGCAAAGGTGGTTGAGTTTAGGCATTGACCTTGAATGGTCAGTGGATCAGGATAGACCACTGGTCATGGGATAGGATCTAAATCAATTGGGTTTCCGGTACGGATCAGGTACTGAAGTGACAGGGACATGAAGACAGGGCTTCAACTGGACCCACCTTCAGGCCCTTATCACATCCGTTGATACTGTGCTTTTGTGGTTCATAATGCCAAACAATTGTTCAAAGAAATTAGCATAAAAGAGTAATCCTGGAACAGTGGGGCCCCAGGACTGTTGTTAAATTGCCTGGTACACTTTTCGGACGTTTCCTTAAAATGCTCCATTGTGCTGTTCTGTTCTGACCCTGACATCATGGCCATCTTCCCTCTTGGGATGGATGAGGTATTGTCCTTCCTTGTGTCCTCGTCATTATCCTTTCTAGTAATTTTACCAGTCCCCATCAGTTTCAGTCCACAGCGTCTCTTTGGCTAGCTGAATCTGCAACATTTTCTCTCCCTTAAGCACAGAAAACGCTGCTGTTCAGAATCTCTAAGGCCCGGTATAAATTACCCCTTCGGGGTGTTGTGGAAAAATGAAAAACACCCCCAAGAGATTACTCTTTCCCAACTTTCACAGTCTCCAAACAGCGTAATGCCTCCATGGATGGCTGGGGAGAAGGTTTCAGCTCCACTAAAATTGAAAAATGGAGTGAAAAGCCCTGCTTCAGCCGCTGCTATCCTTGCCATGCCTCTGTGTGCCAGCTCTCACTGAGGGTTTGATCTGCAAAGTCCATTTCACAAATGGGTGCGTTAGCTACAGTGATCAATACTTCCGCCTCTGTGACTGCTGAATCCCATCTTGGGCTGAGTGTGAAGACTCTGCCAGAGATGCATTTGTTTGAGTTTTGTCTGAGCTGAACTCAGGAACTGTTGAGGATAAGATGAACACCACAAACAATGTTGCTCATTGATTAGGAGTGTTCTTGCCATCGCCAGCTCAGCATATTTAAAAGGTAACTTTCTCTGCAGCGCTGCAGTTTCTTGGTGATGCAAAAAATGGAATCTAATGTCTTTAATTCTCATGTAATACCCTTACATCCTTTTGAGTTCATTTTCAATAAGAATGTATTGTGGATCATTGTGTTTCATCTGTTTGTCATTTTTGTCAAACTTTTTGTCACAATTGTCATTTAGGTCATGAACTCCAATTCAGCTTACCTTTTTATCTCATCCATTTACACAACTTCACCTTCATCACTGCACAGAAATATGTCACTTCTGTCATCGTCCCACAGCATCTGTAAAAACACCATCAGTTCCTCATTTTATGGCGAAAGCAGAACGATAATTTGAGTTCTGGTTGTATATTTTTGGCAGTTTGGCCTCAGACTTGCCCTCACACCAGACCTCTGCCAGTTAAACACCAGTCCAGAACATGTTGAACTTCACTCCTAAATACACCAGCTGTGTGTTAGCAGATGCTTTATATATGACAACTGCTTTATATATGACAACTGCCTAAATTATTCCTATTTAGAGTGTTACATCATGCTGAATACAGTTAAATGATACAACTCTACAATAATATACAGTGCATCAAGTTCTCCTCCAGTTAAAGCCAGTGTATAATTACTTTTATAAAACTTGTATGCTTGCCGAACAACAGCTGCACTTGGGCTCTGTCCCCAAGTGTCTTGTTTTTTTTTTTTCTCTTTTTTTTTAAAGTCAACATATGTTCACTTCACAGTGTTTGAAAGATGCAATACATGGTGTGGAAAGTATTTTTATTAGTGTCACAGGACACTGCTTTTCTTCTAGACAAGTGAAAAAACTAAATTCAATTCAATTTAATTTGATCTATATAGCTCTAAATCATAACAAAAGTTATCTCACTGCGCTTTTCATAAAAGAGCAGGTCTAGACCGTACACTGTGATGTTATTAACAGGAACCCAACAGTTCCCTCCAAGAGCAAGCACTAGGCCACAGAGGCAAGGAAAAACTTCCTTTAAGGGGCAGAAACCTCGAGCAGAACCACAGCTCAGGGTGGGGGGGCATCTGCCTCATACGCTTGGGGGTGAGAGAAAGAGAGAGAGAGAGAGACAGACAGACAGACAAACAGGCAGACAGAGAGAGACGAAAAGACAGACAGACAAAAAGCTGCACTATTTTCACTTGCCAAAAATTTGGCATTATTCCAATAAAAAGCATTAGATCTAGTGGAGGGCAGAGGGAGGGTAAAGCTGTATACCCCTGTAGACAAAAACCTTCACAAAAAAACTAAAACTATACTAAAAACTGAAATTATTATTGCCAGGTTGAAAAAAAAAACAAGATGAAAAATGAACATAAATCATTTTGGTTTTAGTTTTTTACAGAAACTGCCATTAACATTCCAGGAGATGGGGATGTGCTATAACTGCTTCACATCGGACCCCTATGTAGCACAATGATGAAATTCATAATTGTGTTATGTGGTTATATCAGAATAGGTTTACATGGTTTTAATTTTCAAAAACTCCATATTTTTGTTGTACTGCACATTGCTGCAGCTACTCTTTGGGGACTTTGGGCTTTTTCACTTTATACACCTATTACATGTTACAACTAATTAAAAATTAAAAACTATTATAGCCTTGCTGTATACAGTAGTACTGCATAGATTCAGGATCATATCATCATATGACAGTGGAGTAGCACTGTAACTCACAGACACTCAGATGTTCCTTTCTGTTTTGTCCCTGCAGAGATCAGGAATGGCAACTTAAAGAGCATCCTGGGCCTCTTCTTCATCCTGTCGCGCTACAAGCAGCAGCAACAGCAGCAGCAGCAGTACTACCAGTCCCTGGTGGAGCTCAGCCAGCAGACCAGCAGCACTTCAGCGTCCGCCAGCAGCCTCAAGACACAAGAGATGCAGTCCAGGTACCATGCAGCGCTCCGGATAGATAGAAACGTGCTGTGGTTTATCGGCATTTCTTTAAAACCAATCGCAATTGTTTTGGGCGGCGCCATGCGCCGGACGAAGCAACGGTGCCTCTACAAAAAAATAGCCTCGAGAAGGAACTTGTTATGTGTACGTTCAAAGGTTGTTTTAGTCGCGCGAGAGAAAACTCTGATTGGACAGATATTCTAGCTAGCTGT
>NC_045755.1:2208522-2215784 GCF_008692095.1 Etheostoma spectabile
CCTGCAGAGATCTGAGGACCAGTTAACCATAGTCCTTAGAAATCCACCAGTTTTTGCCAACACAAAGAAAGCGGAAGGTGGTCGGACATCCAGCAGAATTTCCAGCAGCACCTGAATTATACCGAAAATGAAACGTTGTTGATACAGACTATATTTGGGTCAGAGGTAGCTTAGAGGTTGCAGAAGCAAACTTATATCACTGGCTTGAATTAGTGGACCAAATATTTTTAAGAATCCATGCTGGAAGAGAGGTTGAGAGATTTATCGCTTTAAAATGCTTAATTAGGTCCAGTTAGAGCTTTTGTAAACAGGAATTTGTTGGATATGACCGCCTCTGCAAAATGAGTAACAGCCTTCATGGAAAATGTAACTCATTAGAGCGTTCGCTGCATCAGCTCCATTGGGAGGAGGTTGTGACAGGGAAGAGCCAAGCTGATCACTGATTTATATTTTGAATCCAGTCCAAGCCTCAGAATGTATGGGAAATACGCTATTTCCCTCTCAGGTTGAGACATAAATTAGAAGATTGATACAAGTCTTGTTTCTGTGACGTTCAAAGATACAACCTGTTAGCTTAGCTTAGCATAAAGTCTGCAAGCAGGGCAAAACAGCTAGACTGGCTCTGTCAGAAGGCAACAAAATCCACCAGTGGTCGAGTTGCAATGTGGGCAATGTGGGTGCCAGGTTTTGACAAAGAAGAAGAATGCGTGGAATAAAAAAGAATTCTTAGTCCACCTTGTTTACAATATGAAGAAGATTCATGAGGTACCGTTAATTATTATATTAAGACATGCATTGTACAATATTGGCCTACAGGCAGCTAAGCAGTAAAAGGCAGTAAAAGCAAAGGAGGCTTGACCCGCTGTGATGTAAATAGACAGAGCAAGCCTAAGACGAGCATCTAAAGGAAGGCCTGACATGCCACACATGAGCAGCATTCCCCTTGACAAGATCATGTTACTGCACAGTATTGTGTGTGTGTGTGTGTGTGTGTGTGTGTGTTGTGTGTGTGTGCGCGTGTGCATGTGGGTGTGTGTGTGTGTTCTACTAGCTTGAATTCTCTTTGTGATGGCCAATACATTAACTGATAACAGAGAATCCATTGTTTCTATATAATTACACACATAGCGTATTCCCATTAAGATCACACATACACTGTGTGTGTGTGTGTGTGTGTGTGTGTGTGTGTGTGTATGTGTGTGTATGTGTGTGTGTCTGCGTGCGTGCGTAGAATCAGTGCAGTAAGAGCAGTTAGTGTAAGCACTTGGCGAGAGGGCATAGGAGTAAGATGATATTGTCGAGCGCTTTAGCCCCGTTCTGTTTGGACAAGTTCAGAGGTGGTAGCGATGGGGTCAGAGCATTGTGTGTGTTTGTGTGTGTGTGTGTGTGTGTGTGTGTGGGTTGGGGAGGGTTATCAGGGGCACAGCTGCCTCCCATTCCCACACTCATGTCTCCCCCACCCGCCCCCACAACAGGTGGAGAACGCTTTCACACACATGCACACCAAACAGTGAAGTACACACACACACACACACACACACACACACAGATAAAGCCATTACATAAATTCACCCTCATAAAATACAAGGAAGTGTCTGATAACAAGTTGGTTGGTTGATATTGAGGTATTATGTTTTCATTAGATAGTTGAGGGCTCTCCCCCAATAAGAAGGAGAACCTATAAATTCATGGCTGAAGGTCTTCTATAAAGACCAAGTGGCTCTGTTAATTTCCAAATAGACCCTCTGCCCTCTCTGTCCATGGCCCCAGTAATGTCTCACTGCCCTGGGCTAATAAGTTAATCACGTCTGAATGTTGAAGGCCTCAGTCGAGGTCAGAGGATCATTCCATGTCTGTCAGTGATAAAGTAAGCCATTAATCTGTGAGTTTTTTTTGGGGGGGGAACCTGGGCCATTCAACTAATCTCTTGCTGTGTGGCTCAAGAACGTCTTGAAAGGTGTAGAGAATAAATGTATTTATTTCCAAGGATAGAGAAATCAAGGAAAGGATGACAAAATGTTCCTTGTTCAGTATCACACAAATTGTGCGAAGAACAGTCTGGACATATAGAATAAGCTGGCACAATAGAACTTAAAGGGTAACTTCCCTTTTTCCAACCTGGACCCTATTTTCTAGTTTTTGTGTCTAATTGACTGATGGGAACAACAGTCTTTAAAAATCGGTCCAGTATGAAACAAGACTGCTGCGGTCGGCAGCAGCAGAACAAGCTACAGTGTAACATTATTGGGCGATTGTGCTCCTTCACTTTATGTCCACTAAAAGTGGTTGTTTTTCCACTGACATGCTCAGATTATTGTTGTGTCTGACATGATTGAAAATGGGCAGAAATTCACAAATTCACGCATTTTGCCTATATTATTACATTGCAGCCCGTTTTTTTGTTCAAAATTAGTAATTTAGATACAGATGCATGGTAGAATTGGGTCCAAGTTGTAAAAAGGCAAAATGACCCTTTAAGTTAAGTGTGAATCAGACCGTCCAACAGTACTGTGTGTGTGTGTGTGTGTGTGTGTGTGTGTGTGTGTGTGTGTGTGTGTTGTGTGTGTGTGTGTGTGTGTGTGTGTGTGTGCGTGCGTGTGTGTGTGTGTGTGTGGTGGAGGCAGAATAAGCCAGATGACCATGAGTCATGCCATGCTGCTGCTACCAAAGAGCAGTTCAAAACTATGTCACTTGTTTTTTAATAAGGTTTTAAATGGAAAGTGTTGCAGTGTGGTGATGGCGCAGTGGATATGACACATGCCTGTGGTGTGGTAGACCCAAGTTTGTATCCCACTGCAATACATTAACCATTGTGTCCCTTTTGGGACACACAAAACCCCTAATGTCTCCAGAGGCGCGCAACCTCTGATATAAAGCAATTGTAAGTCACTTTGGGTGAAAAAGTCTGCTAAATGACATGTAATGAAACGTAATGCAAAATGTTACTGGTTTGCTTTTTCAGCTGACTCATTCATGTTATGGCCCATTCTTTGGGTTGGGTGCCTAGGACACAACATGAAAAGGCCCCATCTTCCCTGTCTCCCAAGTAGCCATAAACAATTATTTGTTTGAATGTAAGAAAGATAAACATTCATTTTACATTAAAAAGAAAAAATATAGTTAAACATATAGATAACTTATTCAAGGCTTCAGGGCAGCTTTCCACCAAAATGACCAACAAACAAATGATCCTGTCTAGGAGATAAGAAATTGACCTAACAAACCAAAATGGCAAAAAGAATGACAAAAGACTTGCCTCCCTAACTAATTAAACAGGAGAAAACAGGATTAACCCCCTGTTAGTCCACCCTTACTATACCAAAGAAACGGTATCTAATTGTGGCCTGTTTGGAGATGAGGAGGATGAGGGCTGCCTGCTGCCCTCAGACGGCCGCCATCTTGGCTCCTTATATATCAGGTGGTTTCCCCAGCTGCAGTCAATCACAGGTTTGGGCATGAAAGCTTTCCACCAATCATCTCACGGCTGTGGCTTATTCGCATGTGAAATTGAAAACGTGAAAAAAGACCGCAGTCATAACAGTCATTACAAACTAATGCTGTTCAGTCAAACATCATTTAAACCCACAGAGCATTATTTCAACTTAGACTTATGTTTGGGTAAATGTGTATAAAATGAGGGACAGCTTGAATATTTCAATTTGATAGAATGATGCAGCCGTTGAAACATATTTTATACTAGCTGCAGCATAATGTATGGTGCTGGTCTTACCCAGACTGTGTAGAGCTTATCTACATCTTGTAGAGAGTTTATCTAAAGAAACTACATCAAAAACTGATATTACCGTATGTCTAAGACCGTATAGGTCTGATTTAAGTTCCTGCACTTTTCCTTACCTATAATGCCAACTTCAAATGGATTTGTGATGTTCCTTTAGTTCGATACTTCATGTCTGGCTGTTGTGCAGACTCCTCTTCCTTTTCACCCACCATTGGAAACACTGAAATGTAATTAAGTGTGTTCTTTAAAAAATCATTTTGAATTCTAATGTTCCAAAGTGATGAATTGCTGGAAGCCCTAGCCAACCCTGAAGATTTAGCATGTCTGAGTAACTTTGTAAAATATAAGATAAGCCAGAAGAATGGATATTTTGAATAAAAAATGCAGAGCCTTTTAAATTATCAATTTATCTGTCTCACGGATTTACACAATGAGAGACACACAGGCTCCTACACACTCTCACACATTTGGCCCACTGCACATCTACAGTTGTTATATGGGGAGCTTTCTATAGACAGCACCTGCTGGCCTGACTGGTGTCTCTGGGACAAGGGGATGGGATGTGTGTGACTGTGTGTGTGACTGTGTGTGTGAATGTGTGTGTGATTGTGTGCTTGTGTCCGACGGGGAACTCCCCATTGGACAGATCACGACAGCCCGGAGCCACAGGAGGTTTTCAGTGCTCTAGAAGGCAGGGGGGCCCAGACCTGGCAGGGCACAGCAAACCCTCCCTCTTTAAATCACCATGTCCCGGGGCGAACAAGTTGACCCCCTGGTCTGGCGCTCCTCACGCTTGCCCACCGCCGTGTCGCGCGACAGGAAGAGCCGTTTGCCTTATGGGAGAGCCGACAGCCTGGCCAAGCCCTACTCGTCTCCTAGGTACAGATTTAGCTTGTGCGGTGTGTGTGTGTGAGTGTGTGTGTGTGTGTGTGCGCCCTCCTAGGTACAGTTTTAGCTTGTGCAGTGTGTGTCTGTGTGTGTGTTTGTACTTTTCTCATCTGTACAGTTTTAGCTTGTGCGGCGTGTGTGTGTACTCGTCTCCTAGGTACAGTTTTAGCTTGTGCAGCGTGTGTGTGTGTGTTTGTGTTTGTGTGTGTGTGTGTGTGTGTGTGTGTGTTGTTGTTGGTGGGTTGTGTTGTGTGTGTGTGTGTGTGTGTGCGTACGTACTTGTCTCCTAGGTACACTTTTAGTTTGTGCGGTGTGTGTGTGTCTTGTCTCCTAGGTACAGTTTTAGCTTTTGTGGTGTGTGTGTGTGTGTTGTGTGCTCGTTTCCTAGGTACAGTTTTAGCTTTTGTGTGTGTGTGTGTGTGTGTGTGTGTGTGTGTGTGTGTGTGTGTGTGTGTGTTTGTGTTTGTGTTTGTGTGTGTGTGTGTGTGTGTGTGTGTGTGTGCTCGTCTCCTAGGTACAGTTTTAGCTTGTGTGGTATGTGTGCTGTAGCATCAAGGGAACAGAGTTTGAACCTTTCTGGAAAACACATGCTGATATGAGGAGGATGGATTAGTGTCAGTGGCATCATGAACTGGTAAATGGTTTGGTTCCACTTGTCCTGTTTGTTAATCTAGACTGTCATGCACCATGGATTTGCATTAAGCTTTTTGCCATTGTTAATACATAGATACGCGTATAAATAATTCTGCGTGGTCATGGGATACTGTCAGTGAGATGTTTTAGTTGAAGTCATTAATTTGTCTTGCCAACCGTGTGATGAGTGCAGTTCTACACAATAAAAGCCCATTGTACTGCACGTTTGTCTGTCAAACTAATTCTGCACATTTGTTCTATCTATTTGAAAAAACAACTGTGCTCTCTTTTTGAGTTTAGTTTGGTCACTATCTGCTTGACATGTTTTGAAAAATGTGTTTGTATTGCAATACTTATAATAATAACAATAACTTTATTCAGGGCACAATGGAATGTCCATAGTAAAGTTATAACTTAATTTCCTACTGTATACTAAATAATGTCCTAATCTGAAGAATACAAAATTGGCCTACGTTCTTCATTTTAAAACACAGGACCTCTTGTAGCTGTTCAACTAATTCTGGTTGTCGCTGAGAATCGAGTTGGTAAGGGCGTACTGCTGTCATAGCCCCCTTACAGGGAACAGTCTCGGCCAAGATCACTTAATTTATAGTATTACTAATAAATATTAAACATTATTCATTATTATTTGATTGTTTGTTAACAGTAAAGTAACTAAATTGAGTTTAATTGACTATCAATTTAAAAGTATTAGCGATGGTTATTATAAAGAGTTGCCATCATATCTGCCCCTCTCTATGACAGTAGCCTTCAAGTGCAGCCGTTCTTTTCTAGCATAACCCGTAATGTTTAATTTTTTGTTATCCAAACTCCTTCGGCTAGCAGGGGAATCCCCAAATGATCCTTTTTGTGTTGTTAAGGTTGGAGGACTTGTTGGTATATTGGTAATACTCGATAGGGGCAAGATGATTGCAAGAGCTTCAACTACTGCGAGACCAATTTCCAGCAGCTACTTGTAGATGCTAAGTGCAACATGTTGCCACATAACAAGCACCGGTGCACAGCAGATATGGAGCAGACTGTGCCACATGCTTGAATGAATGCGTGACTTCATGTGTGAGTCGGCACCCAAGCAACAATTCTAGAAGGAGTCAATTTAGGAGTGCTTATTGGGCTTTGAAAAGGAAGGTCGGATGACATCTCATTACCTGCTGTCATCACGTTGGCCTGAATGGCTAAGCACTCGCCATCTTGAATCAGTTTGTGGCTGCCCTCAGGGCTGTGGCTACAACAGGCTGATACTGATATTACTTACTTTTAATGGGACAGCGAAGGCATCCAATATCACGTGCATGTGAGCCACAGTGTCGTGGACTATTAAACGGAGGCCCTGTTGATGTATGTTGTATTAGATCAAAAGTGACTGACTGTCTCTTCTCCCCTTCACCACCCCATCCCCTTATCCCCTTATCCCTTTTCCCCAGTCCTAGATCCTGCCCTCATGTGTTCTGGTGTGTCTTTTTCCACATTGGAAAGATCTTAAATGCTGTGGGTTGGATATGCACCCCATTGCCTTCATGTTTCATTGCATTTTATGAAGCTGGAGGTGGGGGACGGGGGTCAGGATAAGTCTTATGGTGGAAAAGTGCACCACAGCACCCCTCATTTTGTACTGTCATATACAAGTGTGGGTCGCTCCTACATAAGCTGCACTTACCTTACCTTCACTCAGCTTTCTGCAGCCTTTGTTGCCTTTAAAGATAACCCTTCTTCCTCCTTGCTAATAGCCCTGCACCACAATCCCACTCTGAATGCAAAAAAGATAGAAAGAAAGAAAACACACAAAAGCTTTACTTAGAGAGAAATTTTCACAAAACAAAGCTGAAAAAGCATTTTGGAGTGCGACAGGCTCCATTAATCTCTGTCTGAGCTCGTCCTGTCTGTGTGCTAAATGCCATTTAGGGTATTTAATAGAGCACAAAACATACTACTGGGAGATGAAATGTGGTGTGTGTGTGTGTGTGTGTGTGTGTGTGTGTGT
>NC_045755.1:2215794-2248427 GCF_008692095.1 Etheostoma spectabile
GTGTCTCTCTCTCTCTCTCTCTCTCTCTCTCTCTTTCTCTCTCTCTCTTTGGGTTGGAAAAAGAACAGTTGCCAGACATCCTTAACTGACGTGTCAGGTATCATATAGTTTATTAAAAACATAATACAAAGTGCTTGCCACTATAATGGGAAACTGCCCTGAACTCGTTTGCTCTCGGTTCTGCTGTCTGCCCCGGAGCTCGTTAGCATAACGCTGCAATATTAAAACCTGCAATGTCAATTAAAAATGTACAGTGACTTGGCAATTTATCACAGGTGGTTTAAAAGTGAGGTGAATTGTCCAGAAGGAGAGGTGTAAATAGAGAATATGTGTGTGTATATGTGTGTGTCTGTGTGTGAGAGAGACAGGCAGATAAGGACTTTTGAATGTGTGTGTTACAGAGAATGAACACTTTTGAGACTGCTAATTCAAATTTTGCTCAGCAGCTTGAAAGATCCTTGTCGTTCACAGCTCGACCTCACTGATCAAAGCATTAAATATCACATTGTTGCTCTGTGACGGCTGATGTGATTCCACAGAATGATGAAATTTATTCAAGATAATGACTGAAAATCACCTCAGAAAAGCCTTGGAACCTTTATAACCAGTCCTCCTTTTGTTGGGCTTTTGCATGAGAGGAAATGATGCATGGAGAAGTGTCTTCCAAAACATTCACCAGTAACAGATTTATTTTCATAAGAGTCATGGCCAGTACTTGTAATGAACCCTATTCCTTGTTATACCAAATGATCATGGTATATGTGGGGGGTGTAATTAAATTTGATTTAGAAATTATTGTATTTTCTAATTTCTTGTCCCCGTGATAATTTTCTACTCAAAATATTATAGTTCTTTTGGTTCTCTAGTAATGTATTTATTATCCACTAATTTAATTCATCAACGTAGATGCTAAAATGTAAAAATCTATTGGCATTTATTTATATTCAGTTTTATGCAAAGTTGAGAACTACACACCAAAAGCAGACCGAGCAGACAATGAGATGTAATGACTGCAGTGCGTCACACAGCCACCCAGTATAGGTAGTTTATTGTCTCTGTCCACTTTCACTCACCAACGCCAAACCATCACTATCAGCCCACAATCACAAAACAGAGAACATGTTGTTCCTTGTTTTTAGAAAAGGACGTCTAATCAGACTGCTGGTGTTTGTTGCCTCCTCGGTCCTCCAGCTGAAGCATAGTTTAAGTGTTCTGACAGTTATTGAGCTAACGTTACTCCCTGCTCAAAAGGAACTAATTGGTCATCTCGGGTTTCTATCTCTGGTCATCCTGTGGAAGGTATGGATTCAGGTCTGCAGTTAGCTGGTATGCTCTCTAAACTGTAATTGTAATGTGTAACAGTTAAAAAAGAATTGCAGTATTCAAAATTGAAGGGGGGCTTTGTTAGATGCGAGTGTGTTAGTCTAACTCTAGTTATTTGATGCTCTAGTACGCTTGCTGGGAAGAAGAATCAGCATTTTGTTTGCTTGTTTAATTTTAAAAACTCGTCTGTCGAGGAGTTACTGTGACCAAACTATAATATCTCTAGGTGAGTTAGCTCTACTGGTCATTTTCAGTATTTTCCTAAATGTACAATCCATTTCTGTCAAAACCGATTCTGTCAAGCTAATAATGCTAGCGCGCTAGCTAAGCGTGTCACAGCACTGCCTGCAATATATCTTGTTTACATTTTCAACACTTTTTTCTCTTTGTCTGGTTTTGACCAAAATGTTCTCGTAAAAATTTAGTTTTTGTAGTTTTATTTGTAAGAAAAGTGGAAAATAAATAAATAAAGCAAGCCACTTGTTAATACTAAATGTATGCTAGCTGATGCACAGTTAGCCCAACTTCAATGTGTTGCTTGGAGTGCCTCAAACAATATTTTCCCTGGGCATTTAACGCTAGTCTACTACTTTAAAAAGAAGATATGTTTAATTGATAAAGGGGCTTTGCATACAGTCTCTGTTCACTAAGTTCATGACAACAAGTGAGAAACACTCATGGTTTGCCAGTCATACAGTTCACACAGGACACTACACAGTCAGAACATTTACACACAGGAATAAACAACAGCCCTGCCTTGTCATTGTTTACAGGGTGTACGCGTGATGAATAAAGGCATCTTTTTGTTCATTAAGCACTATACAAGGAGGTTAACTACTTCCTGTCAAACATGAATGTAGGGGCAGCCCGCGTTTAATTCCCGTCTCCGTGGATGACTAACAGTGAGTGTTGGGTTATAAACTGTGACTGGTGCTGTGAGCATTTCCTTCACCTCTGCCTCATGTGTTGTGTGTCTTTGGGTTTTCTTCAAACGATAGCACCACAAAATTGATTGTGAAAGTTTTATGTCATCTGGCCCTATAAATGGATTAAGAGATGTTATTGGCTTAGTCATACACGTGTGGTAATAAACATGTGTGATACATTATGTGGAAAAAAATATAGCACTGGCGTGATACAGTACATCTTGTTTTTTCCTCTCCCTGGTTATCTCTCCTTCTCTCTCTGCATCTATCTGAATAGTCTCCTCTCACACACATTATTACATTAAGGCATGGATTAAGAAAATTCCAGCAAGACGCTGGTCTCCTTCCTCTAACTGTGTTAACAGTCTGTCTGTCATCTTCTCTGTTCTTTATGCAGTCTCACAGCACGATATGCAAGTCCTCCGGGCCACAGTGGAATAGGGTCACCACAGAAGAAAAACACCAGGTAAATATGGCAAATATTTCATGTACCTGCTTTATCTTATTGTTGCTCTGATTCACAAACTATATTCAAAGTTCTATACACTGAGCATTCTTAGTTTTCACTGCTTTTGGCATGACACTGTGCCATTACACGGTTGTTCATTTTGCTTAATGCTTTCTTGTTTTTGTGTTACTGTGTTACCAGCTCAGAGAGGTCAGAGGTCAGGGTTAGCTATAGAGCAGCTGTCGTTTTCAAGGATATTTCAGCATGGTGTAAGTTTGCCTCGTGGCGTCTTGCAACAGTGCCTCACAGTCTGTTAATGTGCTAAATATTTGTCATAATGTTCTCTATTACCTTTTCAGGGGTGATTCAGCCTAATTAAACATGCCTGTTCTTCTCATTAACGTCAAGGCTAGTGCAGTCAAATAGGCACCCATATAATTGTGAAGGTGCTTGTACATAATTTGCTTCCAAGCCAGTTTATCTGAGTATTTCCCAAGTAAGCAAATGTAAAATGTTCACTCAATAATTAGAGCAAATGACAATGTTTTATTAAATAGGACTCACACCTAAATCAGGACTAACTTTTATCAGCACTTTGCGAGCTTCAACACATCATGGCTGAACACATAAAGAAAACACATTCTTTTTCAGACGTCATAGCCATTCCCACAAGATTTGACTGACAAGTGGCCGCTGGGGAGTTCAGTGCATTAAACTGCAGTGAGTCTTTTGCACCAAAAAGGAGGCTAAAATCACAAAAAAAAGAAAA
Organism: Etheostoma spectabile; assembly: GCF_008692095.1. NCBI lineage: Eukaryota > Metazoa > Chordata > Actinopteri > Perciformes > Percidae > Etheostoma > Etheostoma spectabile. Next base: position 2,219,261 of record NC_045755.1, read on the forward strand.
TCTGTCTGCCCACCAAGAGCCAGGTTCTCCCTAAGGTGTCTGCCTGTTAAAAGGAGGTCATTCCTTGACCCTGCCGCTGCAAATTCCTGCTCTTGGGATGAATTGTATTTGTAAATTATAGAGTGTGATCAAGACCTACTCTATCTGTAAAGTCTCCCGAGATATGGTCTGTTATGATTTGACAATATAAATGAAATTCAAGTAGACAAATTGATTGGTCATAAAAGTAGTTTACTTGCAATTTCAGTTAACACTTTGTTAATCTCTGTCCTCAATCCAGTGCTTTCACTACTTGAGAAGTGCTTTTCTTTGTGATGTGTCCTTTGGGAATAGCCCTTACACATTTTAGAAAAGATGCTGCTGCTAAATAAGCTACCAGACATTATGACTCTTTGTGTTGCCAGACGCAAGGCTGTAGCCAGCAGTCAGAGCTTCAGCTACTCTTGAGGTGTCACGTGTGAGCAGGTAAACCTATCAAATTTGCATAGGGCACCTGACCTTCCTAAAATCTTATTGACATAAGCACTCACACTCATGGTTACATGCAGGTAGGTGCACTAGCACAGGAACATACACCTACTGAATGTACACATTCAATGTAAACCCATATGAGCAGTTCACATGTGAGAAATTGAACCACAAATCTACCCATACATACTGGATGTACAGTACACAGCCCAGAGTCCAGTTGTCTGATGCTTGCAGCATTTGTTTCAGCTCAGAGGCAGTGGGAAAGAGCGTGTTGGCCAATAATTCCTCTCGAGACGCCACTGAGCAATGGCAAAAATGCTTCAGCCAGCAGCTCCAGGCCTATGTGTGGTAATCTGCCCTCTCACATCACTGACAACAGACATCACTGCTGCTTTGCAGAAATAACTCTTTAGTGACCTACACACATGCTGTATGAGTGATATAGTGGAGCAGATAAGTGCCATTTTTTAGGGTAATCGTTCACTTGTGGATACAAGCATCAAAATTGGTACAATTACTTAGTGGGTAGTGCTCTTTCAAAAAAGTACGTTAGCCATTGCAAAAAAACTTCATGGGAGCCGCGGCGGCCATTTTATTTTCCGCCATAGCCAAATTATGTATATTTGCATGATATCTCCTGAACAAAACATTCAACTGCTTAAAGGATGATGTCTACCCCTATGTTTTGATGGTCAATGATTACAATAATACCACACACACATATATGAAGGCCTCTAGACAGCTGTTGCAGCCATTTGGATCCGCCATAACCTAATTATGTATTCCATCATATCTCTTGAACCGCACAAGCGAAATCACAAGAGGCGATATTTACCCCTATGTTGTGATGTCAAGAATTACAATGAGAACCATTCAACATCATAAATATCAATAGTTAAAGTCCTCTATGATTTGGAGAGGACTTGAGAAGAAGAACCTAAACTTTATGAGCAAATCAAGAAAACTGCAGGAACTTCTTCCTCAGGAACGTGCCTCTGTCAATTCTTTGAAGAAAAAGGTGCTGAAGGAGGATTGCCAGCTCTTCTCCAAACTGTTCATCTCATGCAAGAGCAGAAGTGTGATCTGAAGGAGCTCTTTAGACATGAATTCTGCCATTCCCTGCTGCCTTGAGTGATGGTGGGAAGCTCCACGCCCCCCCTTTGGCAAGTATCACAGCTTGGAAACGCTTCTTGTAGCCAGCCAAGAGTCTCTTTCTGGACTGTCTGTCACGCACTGCTACTTTAAGGTCTATCCATAGATTTACATTATGTTGAGGTCAGCAGATTGTGAAGGCCATGGCAAAACCTTCAGTTTATGCCTCTTGATGTAATCCACTGTGGATTTTGAGGTGTGTTTAGTAGGATCATTATCCATTTGTAGAAGCCATCCTCTCTTTAACTTCAGTTTTTTCACAGATGGCAACAATGTGCTGCAATACACCCCCCATGCTTAACAACTGGACAGAGGTTCTTTTCATTAAATTCGGAGCCCTTTCTTCTCCAAACGTACCTTTGCTCATTCCAGCCAAAAGGTTCGACTTTAACCTTAACTTTGACCAGAACTTGGTCCCACTATGCATCAAGCTTGTCTATATGTTCATTTTCCTTCTTCCAACACTGATTTTTGTGGTGAGGACGTAAAAGACATTTTCTTCTGATGACTCTTCCATGAAGACCATATTTGTGCGAGTATCTCTTTATAGTGGGATGGTGTACCAACTCCAGTGTCTGCAGGTCTTTCTGGATGGATCGCATAGTCCAACGTGGGTTTGGAATTGCTTTTCTCACAATGCGAGTGATTCTGTCTGATATTTTTCTTGGTCTTCCAGATCTTTTACAACTTCCACTGTTCCTGATACGGCCATTTCTTATTACATTCCAAACAGAGGATATGGCATCTGAAAACGCTTTGCTATCTTCTTCTAGCCTTCTCCTGCTTTGAGCGTGTCAACTATTTTCAGTTTCAGTTTTCTAGACAACCTTAGAAGAAGCCATGGTGTTGATTGTTGGGGGAGGGGTCAATGAGTCTGGGCATTTAAAACCTTAAGATTGACATCACCTGTTCTTTCCGACGATGATTGAGAACAATCCATGACACTGTCAGGTCTCAGCTATAAAAAAGTATGGTGCATACTCTGCAGGGTGCTCAAACTTTTGCAGACGCCATTGTTGTTTTCTGTTATTTTGAAAGTGTAACTGTGAAATAAAATCTAACTTTTATGACATATTATACGAATGTCTAATCTGTCATTTGATTTTTCCATCTTTTCTGGCTTCTTTATGCACATTTAACAAATTTTACCTGGGGGTGCCCAAACTTTCGAGCCCCACTGTAGAGGCATACTCTGTGAAATGCAAAAGAACAGACATAGTCTTTGACATCTACCAACAATCCAGTTTGAAGGCAGAACCTAGGTCAAAAAGAGACATGAAGCCAATGCAAGTGACCAGCAAGGCAAAATACCCAAGAAATGGCGTAACATTCTCAGTGAGGATGAGAATAAAACTGAGCTGTTCCATTTCCTCGCTGACAGAATTGCAGAAACTTTAACACCAAATGTGGTTATAGTGACCAAAGAGGATCAACTGTCAAAACCACTCCATCAACCTAGATGTGTAAGTCCATGTACCGTAGTCATGAGGAGCTGACACTAGGACTTTGTCCATGCCAAAAATGCAGCAAAAACCTTTGGTCAAAGCCGTGACAGCGTTCTTGTTATAGCAGTCAAAGTCTACCAGTTCTCGGACATGGGTCTGCAACTTGTGCTTGCTTTTGGCCAAGAATGAATCTTGGATGGATCATGACCTCTATCAATGTTGAAGGAGAGGAGCAGTGGTATCTTTTCTTTCATGCATTCACTCCTGTGATTTAGTTTCAGCCTTTGGTGGCAAATGGAAGAAGACTGCTTGGCAAACATGAAATAATTGGACAAGCTCTGAATCTCGCCAGCTCAGCCCTACCCTCCAAGAATGGATGACGGCAACCTGAAGATTTTAGAAATGTTTGTGGTCATGATGTAGAACAGACCAACGAAGCAGGGGGAGTATAGATGAAGCCCGTTGGACTTGTTTGCCAAAAAGTAAAGGCCATATGAAGCCATTCCTCCTACTCAAGCAACATTGCTGCAGTGTGTTAAAGCGTTCAGCCTACCAGCGCTGCATCTGGAGTCAAGCAACTGTACTCCAGCCAGAAGTACTGAGTCCTTCTGAGTGGGGATGGACCAAGAAAGGTGATCAATGGCATATCTTCTGCAGAGCTACACCAATTGTAGAGAGCTGTCAGCAACTGACCAAATGTGGATGCAAAGCAATGCCGTGGAAGATGTGATGCTATCACTTTGGTCTTAACTGTACAGCAGCTGTAGTGCCAGGACTACCAATGTTGGCATACTACATTACAATAACCCCTTAAATAAAATGAACACAATACAATAATGTTATGTGCCTCCAGAAAAGTAAATAATAGGGATGAGCGAGTACAGCCTTATCTGTATCTGTATCTGTAAGTCCTTTAAGGACTACAAACCGAAGTTAAAAACAAACCTGAAGCTGAAGAAACCCTAAACGTTAACGGAACAGATCCGCAGACCCGATTGACTGCCTCCCTGACGGATCGGGAGAGAGAGAGAGAGCGAGAGAGAGAGAGAGAGAGAGAGAGAGAGAGAGAGAGAGAGAGAGAGCAAGAGAGAGAGAGAGCAAGAGAGAGAGCAAGAGAGAGAGAGAGCAAGAGGGAGAGGCCGAAGGAGCGCATTTCTCCTTGTTCTGTGTGTGTGTGATTGAGCCGAGCGGGTTTGTAGGCGGGGGGGGGCGCTGTGATTATCACAGAACGCTGCGCGGCCAATTGAGGAGTTTTATTCAATCCAAGCACGGATATTGACTCATATTACTCGTATAATACTTGTACTCGGCAAAAGTGCTTTATACGTACCGGATACTCGTTTCAGCCGGGTACTCGGATCACCCCTAGTAAATAACATAAAACCTCCTGTTACTTTGACATGCTTTAATAATACATTTTTTCTTGGAATTATGTCACGTTTCATGGATTATTTACTCTACATACCACTATAGACTCTCAAAACACAAAATAGATATGTATGTAACATCCTTATAGTAAAAAAAAAAGGATTCAAAAGGTAAAAACCTTGAAATATGTCCCAATAGTAAAATTATGTGGGCAGATATGTGTTTTCCAATGATGGAAATGGCGGCCATCTTGGAAAATGGCGGCGATTTTGAAAAATTAAGTGGCTAACGTTATTTTTCAAATTATTGGCCCCAGAGGGATAACCACACCAAATTTGGTGCTTGTATCCACTTGTGAACGATTTCCCCCCTTATCTGCCCCACTAATAGATGCACAACACAAATAAAGAACCTGTATTGGAGATCAGTGAATTGTGATAGTGTCACGATGGCCATCTGATTCTCATTCACACAAGCTTGATTACAGACCATTTCATTACTTTCTTGCCATCTGAGAAGTTATTTTTAATCAGCATGAATTGTCTTCTCTCCTTCCCCTGAAGCAAGAAAGTTTTAGCGGTTCAAAAATAGGCAAACAATTCATGCTTCTCTCACATGAACTGAATGTGGTGAAGAGCGGTGCCCTGAAGGTGCAGGAGTTTTAATGTTTTTTATGCTCTGTATGAGACATTCTGCTCATTACCCAGAGCGAAAGTACCTACCCTCTTTACCACGGCAACAACTCCACTTTTCACTTACTTGCACTATCTCATACAAATGGTTTCTATTGTTCTAAGAGTGGATGGAAACGTGTCCACTGTGTTATATTTTTGTATTCAGTCTGTTTTGTTCATGATACTAGTATAAGTATGCATGAAGAAAGGGCTACACATGAGCTTTGATCCAAGGCAAGACATTGCCTTTGTTTCATTGTTTTATGCTTACTTTTCCAAGGATGAGTCACCGGTGATTATTGGGAGCCAATTTGGAGCTTCTCATGCATTTCTACACTTCAGAATGAGCTGCATCCTCTTGTTGGTAGTCATTTCTTTCTTATTCCTTATGAAGCGCTCTGTGCTTCTGTTTGATGAAGACACCTGAGCAAAGCTAAGCTAAAACAGCTGTATAGTTTGAATAAACTGGCCATGTGTGAACACACTCTCAACACTGCCAAGTGCTTTAACTTCCCCTGGGGCCACCCATGCTTAGCATCTGTGCCTCTGCTACAGGGCATTGTGTGTGTTGTGCTGTTGGGCTGCATTAAAAGACCATACTGGTGTGCTTGCAAGTTTTAGCGCCGTAACTACGTTTCTAGACTTCTAGCTTCTGTCTTTTTTCAATTTTTTCCATTAGCAGACTCTTGACACTTGCCTTGTCCATTCCATCATAGTAAACTTCAAGTCTGTATTCATTTTTGTCAATGTTTCTAGAGTCTGCTTTTGTCATAAATACAGAAATGGATATAAATCAGTGGCAGCATTGAACAGTAGAACAATGGTTCCCAAACTTTGTCATGTCAAGGACCCCTAAACTGACACAAATTAGACCATGCCATTCAATAAGATTTTGTCCCAAGGTCTCCCATCTGATAGGATTTTTGCTTTTAGATGTTTTTTTGTTTTATTGCTGAACCCCATGGCCAAAATAGTCTTACATTCAGTTACTTATGGATGGAATTGTAGAGAAAATAAAGTATTCTCATTTTTGCTAGAGACTAAGGGGTCCACTGCTGTAGAACATATACAGTACATTTACATATCTAGGACGCAAAAATATGTTTGTTTTAAACTTCTTCATCTTGGCAGCAGAGGGTGATGTTTAACAGCTTGTTGGCCACTTGCCAGCTTGTGGTATCTTTCTGTCATTGTAATGAGCCTGAGGTAGCGGTGGCTGTGGCTTTGCCCTGGAGGTAGTGTTAAATCCAGACTGGCTGAAGACATCGGTGTAGAAGGCATAATTAATCACGAGCGCTCCCTCGTCTTCAATAACTTAGCTCAACTTAGCTTAGCTTAACTTTTAGCTGAACTAAAACAAACATTTTTTGTAATAGCCTGTGACTGACAAGCTGAATAATGTGTTTGTCCACATTCCCTCTCTTCTTTGCCTCACCGTCCTTTCTTTGTCTAATACACTTCCCCAAGTCCTCTTAAACAAAATCATTGTCCAGAATGCATATTGCATTTCTCTCTGATGCTCCATTTTGTGGATGCATTATCAAACATGTATTTTGGAAGATGAAAGAATCTTATGATAAAAGGCAATACCTCTGATTTCCATCTAAATTGGCTCATCTTCCCCTCATTTCCCCACTGTTTATCTCTCATTTTCTCTTGTCTGGCTTTTAGCTACACTAGGTTTTCTCAGATTCTCTTCCTACAATCTGCATCCATTTCCCTTTCACTCCCATTCTCTCAATTTTCTTCTTTTTTCTTTTTCTTTTATGTCTTCTTAGTTTTTTTTCTTTTAATTGTTCAGTCTCTGACTTTCTTCTGTTCCTTCTCTTTGTTGATTGTACCTGTGGGAACTAAACACCCTGTAGCTACTGTTATCTGTGCATGTGTGTGTGTTTAGGAGTCATTGAGGTGCCTTTTGTTCTCTCTTGTGAGATATTTCATTTGAACATCCAGATTCATTGTCTCTTATCCACCCTGTTATATCTGTGTTCACGCTCTCTCTCTCTCTCTACCTCTTTCTTTCTTTCTTTCTTTCTCTATCTTTCACTCTTTTCCTCTGTGTGTTATGCGGTTCAGTGCGATTACTGCGGCAGACCACCAAGTCTCTGTTCTCAGGTCTGGATCAGCATCTCTAAACAGAGCAGAGTCCGCTGTAGTTGTACATGCGGATCTTTTGTGATTAAGGAAATCAGAGGAACTGAATGTAGGCACATTTGTGGCTTCTCAGTGTCAGTTTTCTATTTTGCTCTCAAGCACATTTTATTTTCGCACAATTTCCTGTATAAAACATTGTTTGCATTGTTCAGCACATAGTCTGACTTATTAGGCAGTTTTTGCTTTGACTGCCTGCAGTTCAGGTTGCTTAATCGCTGAGCCTTGTTCCATTTTTCAACGGGAGACACTCAAGGTAAACTGGGATGTTTTTGCAATGATATACAGTGCCATTCAAATCGCTCTGCTGCAATTGTAGCAGTGCTAAATCTTTTATTACATGTTTTCTGTGTTTCTTAAAAAAAGCAGCAGATGGTTAGTTTGATAAGTCCTGCAGCTTACTGACATCGGTTAGGGGAGAGGCATTCCTCTGCAGATGAAGAATTGTCCTACAGAAATGATGTTTAAAGATCAACTTATAAAAAAGGATAGCCTACTTAATACACTTTTAATAGAAGTTATGAGATGAGATGTGGATTGTGTAAAACATGCTCCATTTAACACATTCCACAGAAGGAAACAGGCAGCAGTATGTATTGACTGGCAGTTCTTGTTCTATATTTGGACTGGTTTTGGTATGAAATGTATTCCTGATGCAATGATGAGTGCAAGGCCAAAAGACCAATCAGCAGCTTTTTATTCTGCTGCATGACTGACCTACATCTTAAACTCTCCAGGGAAATAAAAAGACAAAGTGTTGCTCCCTTCCCAGATACTACCACTAATGATTTGGTCAGTATGTGGCCTTTCTTATCAGTTGCTGTTTCTTTCATATCCCCTCACATACAGAATTGGTGTAAGAAACAAAGTTGACCTGTTCTGTTTTTGATGGTATAGAAGAAGGAAAAAAAACAGCGTACTGAGTCATAGAGAAGAGAACTCTGTCTGTTCCAGTTCATCACAGCTACTTCTGTTTGTCACTACAGGTGGTTAAGGAAGATATTGCTTACGTTTTTAATCAGTCCTATATGTCAACCATCATATTTGGTTTGTTTGGTTTTATTATGTAAGACCTTACATAAAATGGAACAAATTAAATGTTGTTTTTCCCCTGGGGTTTTCGACCGCTTCAAGATTCTACCCTTTAAAAAAATTTCCTCTCCGACATCTCGGCTCCATCTGCAATACAGACGCGAGTGACATATTCAGCGTAGCGAATCGATTATTTTTGATAAGGAACTCACGACAGCTTTCAGGCAGGGTGACAAAAAGTCACCAAGTTGTTTGAATCTATTCAAGTTTTTATTTTTTTTTTTCTCTTCATACTGACAAAGACCAGGCTATGAATGGAAACACACACAGCCCTCTGATGCAAGCAAGCAAGGTCTTTACTCAATGCCCATTGTTTTGAGCATTACCTACTTTTACTCCTACCTTGTTCACTGCAGTCTGTCAGCCGGGAGACTTTGGGACGTTTTTGTTGTATATTTTGATTGGATTCTGAATCTAAAAAGATTGTGAGGAAATAAAAAAGCATAAATATATAACTAGGCCAGGTATGGACCACCATCATCGCTGGGATGTAAAAAGCAGTCTCTGGAATCAGTACATAACAATCACATCAAAACAATAGTAAAGATTAATGGTGGAAAATAAATCCAAGCAGTCATACATCTTCTTATGTTTCTTAAGTCAGATGCCAAATCTGTTTTTGAAATAACTTACTAACAAATCAGATGTTTGAAAGCATCTGGAAAAGTTCATCAAAAATGCAATGTAAAGTTATTGTACAATAACAACGGGCTTAGATCATTCTTTACGCGTCCTCATGGAAGTCGAGAAAATCCTCTAGCTGTCGAGGGTCAAATCAACATTTTACACTTTGACTCGGTCTGTTGAGAGAAAAGGATTATGCGAGTGTGTATGTGACGCGAGCATATGTGTGCGTCAGAGAGTAGAGCAACTGACTGCTTGTAAGCCTTTGATTCTCTATACAGTGCCAGTAGAGGTACAGAAATGAATAGTGACTACGCACGGAGGAGGATTAAAGAGCCACCAGGTCTCCAAATCTTTTTTCATGAACTCACATTTCTCCTCCATTCATGTGTGCTGATAGATCTCAATCAATCTGCCATGAAGCAAACTTTTGTCTCTATATTCTGCCCTGTATTTTCCCCCAAAACTCAAAGTTCACCTCCTTTTATCCTTTTATCTTCATCTCACAATGGAACACACGCTCTATCTTACATCACTCTCTTGATCTCTCTTCCTCTTACACACTGACACATACAGCACTGAGCCAGAGGTCAGAATTCATGACAACGGAAAAACTCTTTCAACTTATAGTGAGCCAAACTTTTTTTGCCTTCATTTCTGTAGTGTGTAGCACATCTCAAGGCCTAACTTGTGATCTTCTATCCTTTGTGAGTCTGAATGAGACTTGTTTCTACTTTCAGCAGGGATTTTGTTCAATTCTATCTTTAGACAATACTCACATGCCCCAGCCCTGTCACATAAAGATTAGGTTTCCATACAACAAAACTGCATTCTCAATAAGGTTTTGAGGGAAACTTTTTTTTGTCTCGGATCACAGTAGTCTTTCACAAATCACAAATTTGTTTCTAATCAAAGTCTGCGGAAGTAAGCATAGGAAGGACGTTGAATAAACAGGACCCTCACACAGGAGGTTGTTAGTGTCCTGTGTGAAACCAGATGTCAACTTTACCAAATGTACTTAACTTATGTCACATATTGCACATAACATACGTGCGTAACTGAAATTACGTAACAAACATACTTATTTTATTCTAACCAAGTAAATTTGTTGCCAAAATCTAAGCTTTTTGATTTTAAAATTTAAGTTTTGTTTCAATTCAACATTAACTTAATGTTTATAACAACAATTGTTCCACAATGTATGTAGATTGTTGTCTAAATGTAATTGAATGAAATTTCGTTTTATGGGAACTTGAGTTTTTTTCTCTTGTCCATATTGGCCACAAAGAGATCTCTTTTGGAAGTAATATCAGTGGAAGTGAAAAGTACACAGGCAAGGATTTCTTCAACAACCAGTAACATTTTGAAAGGTACATACGGGCATCAGAGTAGACTTGAAAAATGTGAACCTAAATCCTTTAAGGCATGGACATTTGTCAGGATAGATTATTCTGTGCAACAGAGAAAAAATATTAATTTAAAACCATGTCTGAGGCAAAGCTGCTCTAAGGGCAGACATTAATTAAATCTCAGGTGGGTGCAAACAAAGAATTACAATGTTTCTGCCAAAGTAATATTGTCATGTAGACATTTTTATACCACCAGAGGAGCTCTACTCCACTTTTACCTACAGAGCTGAAATAGCCAATTTGTAACCCTAACGTTCGAACCGTCCCTTGCAGGCTACCAGGCCCCTCCAGAGTACCTGCTGCAGGCAGCGGGGCCTCCAGGAGCCCCGGCTCGTCCAACCTCAACCGGCGCAGCCAGAGCTTCAACAGCATCGACAAGAGCAAGCCTCTTCAGTATGCAAGCGGCAACGACAGAGGTAAGGACGCCATAGCACTGATCTCAGTACTACAACACACACTGTTAGGCCTGTAACAATTATTACAAAATTGTCTAATCATGTTTTTTTGTTGTTTTTTTTATACATGAATGCGGTTTCTTGGTTTCTTTGTTCATGCGCAATTAATTGCTGACATTAGTTAGAATCTTAAAGAGTAACTACCATCTTTGTCAACTTGCCCCCCATTTCCCCATGCATTTGTGTCTAACAGACTGAAGTGACCCAAAACCCTCCACACTGTCGACATCATTTAAATATTGAGCCATTACATTAAAAATCTTTTAGATAACAGGAGCCTATAATTTCAGACACTTTTAGTAACAATCCGTGCCTGTCAGTACCAAAAAACACTTTTACGGGACAAAAAGCAAGGCTCCACCGTTGCCCCTTTAGGTTACATTGTAGCTCGGTTTGCACCAGCCCGTCATTGCAATGTCGCTCAATACTGGACCACATTCAATGATTGACCAAAACGGCAGTTACCCTTTAAGGCGAATGACTGGTAATTGTTGTTTTAGTTTAGATACGCCAAATTGTAATTATTTAAGTGATCATTTGTCGGACTATATTATTTATATTATTTAAGTTGTTGTCACTTGACTCGATACACGTTTATAGCAACAAAAATGAGGGGGGATACAGTTAGAAAAATGATTTATGATAATAAAACTTCATTGTACCCTTGGTATTACATTATCTGGGTCACATGACAGTGATTTACAGTATAACCAAAAGATGTATCCTGGAAGTCATTCAAAACTTTAATTTGTTTAAAAAAAGAAATACATAATTACATATTTATGATGTTGACTCAAATAGACAATTAAATTGCTAATGACATTCATTTCTGAGACAATTGCACATCAAAATTTAGAATTGTTACAGCGGTACACACCGTGACACCGAGCCAAGAGTCTGGTTGTGTTAGACAGCAGGAGTTGGTAGAAGTTTGGATTGAGCACCCAAATTCACATTCTCCATCCCAACCACTTGGTGGCACAACTCACTCAGACAGACGGGGCTGCAGAGAAAGCCCAGTCCCTCACTTTACCAGTCTTCACCAGTCTGGTGAATCCTTACCACTTCTTTATTCTAAGTGAGTTATAAAGACTGCCATTGAGCGGAGGCGGCGACACGTTTTCACAGCATGGCGAGAGCTGTCTGAGAAGTGACCGAAGGGGCAAAGTCAGGCTGCTGCTCTCTCGAGCCTAATGAAGCTAATCAGAGTGATTATGTTTTTGAGAGAAGGGTCTCACAATGTAGTTAGTGTATGGCAATTTATTTCACCCTACATTGATTATACACAAATACATAGTTATTTTAATAGCCTCTTTCTGGTGTAAAAGAGTAAATATATCTGCTCATAATGTTTTTATTACTTTGCTCTTGGCTCGCTGACTGTACTTCTAATAGCTTTAAGATTTCCTTTTAGTTTATTCAGAAGATTTATCGTGAGTTATTTGCTCTTACAGTGATAATAATTAAAAACTGATCCCCCTGCTCCCAGTCGTTAATAATTAAAACTAGTCCTGAGGAGTTTATGACATTATAATGACAAACTGTGTGCTTTGCCTTGCAATTTATCTAATCATAAAATGTTTTTTTTTTAACTTATGAGATCTGGCTTTAAATTTTAAAGCATTGCCCAGTCAAGGAGGGATAACAGTGCCAGTTTCAGTCTGTAAAATTGAGAGGAACAGTCAGAGGTGGCATCAGGCAGCAGTAAAAAAAAACTAAAAAGAAGAAGCCCCCACCAACTTTTCCTTTTATTCTTTCCTTCAATCCTAAATGTTCACGCAAGATGTGCACTCATCCTTCTGATTTCTTTATTATTATTTCATTAAATTAATATAAGGAGAGAGAACACTGGACCTCTGCGTCAAGGCATAAACCTTAAGTATATGTGCACCTGCTCTACCCACTGAGCCAACTCGGCCACTACCCTCCGATTTCTGTCTGAAACTTTATATTCTCTATTCTCAAGGAAAAGGGAAGGCATGCTGGGAGATGATGGAGGTCAGAGTGTGGACGGAGTGTGTGCTTATAGCTAAAAAGAGAGTAAAGAGGGAGCTAAAAACTGATAGATTGTCTTAGTCTTGTGCTTTAGTTTGTTTTTATTGTTTTGTAGAAATAGTTGGCACATTTTCAAAAGGGTGGATGTCTCCTACTCTGGGTCCTTTACACAGTACAATTGAGTCCTGCCAGAAGACAGAGCTTCAGTTTGTAGAGATAAGACACCAGGTGTTGGAGCTTCACTGCAGGGGAGATGAAACAGTGTTTTAGCCCAAAGGAAAAAGGAAGAAAAAAAATCAATTGTGGGGAAATGTCAGTGGACGGAACCTTCTGGACAAAAGCAGGTACCAGAGAGAAAGCAGAAGACAGAAACGGATACAGGAAGTGTCGGCCACAACCAATCTCCAAATGTTGCTGTTATGTTATACATACTTATGTTTTTAAAACTTATTGCTTTACAAGCCTTTATTTGTTATATACAATACATTATTCAGTAATAAACAAACTGTATCTACAAACAGTATCTGCATTTTTGCAGTAACGTTGATTTTAGATTTTCCAAAGTGTAAACAAATAGGCTATAGGTTTAAAACACTAGGGATTACATAGTTCAATATGCATCAAGATTCTTCTTGAATTATTCAAAATGAAACTTGTCATCAATCTTTACCAGATTTGCAGTGCAGCATCTTATGATCAGATAGTGAAGCCTGGATGTTGTGCAACTTGACAGAAGACGGGCTAAAGAAGCTCCAGTTTTAGGAGAAGAAAATAAGCAGTGGCTCCCAATGTAAATTTTAACTTAGAGCCTGTGTTAAGACCCCTTGTTCAATTTCTACTGGACCTAGTCATTTCCTCCCGGACTTACAGCTGTATTATTCAGACACCGCTATTATTAGGGCCTGAGCACCGAAAGCGGCAAAGGCCCTGTTGGAACTGAAGGAATTATTATTCTTTTTTTCCTGGCAAATGAATTGCCTTTTTAAGAGACTTAACATATTCAAAAACTCACCAAATTTGGCGGTTGCATCAAGTCTGGTGAAAATGTACGTATTTTAAGATTTTCGGGAATAGGCGCACAAAAATGGCTCGCTAGCGCCCCCTACAAAATTACAAAAATTGAGCCCCTGCAGTTTGTTTAACGTAGACTCACAAAACTTGGTACGCACTTGTAACATGTCAAGACGTACATAAAACCCCATTGGAGCCATACCCTAAATCCAACAGGAAGTCCGCCATTTTTAATTGAAAGTTCAAAATGAATGTCATTTTGGCCATTTCCACATGTCGTACTTTAACAAACTTAACAAACTAATCAACTTCAGGTTTGGTCTGTGTCATCTTAAGATGTTAAAGATGAAAAGTTATTAAAAGGAAAACTTTTCATCGTAGGGCATGGCTGTGGCCATTTTATGCGTTTCGCCATTGAAACAGGAAGTGGGTTTATCTTGAGTGTAAATTGTCCAATTGGCTCAAAACAGTACCCGCCGATATTGACTCAAAGTCATAACGCCCCCTAGTGGCAACAGGAATTAGGCCTTAAAGTCGAGGTGCTATACTTTAAGGAACTCCTCCTAGAGATTTTATCAGATCACCTTCAAATTCAGTCGGTGTCATCTAAAGACCTTATCAATGAAAAGTTAATAAAAAAAAACTTTTCGTCAAACGCTGTGGGCGTGGCATGGCTGCCATTTTGAGTGTTTAGCAATGAATTAGAAAGTGGCTGTAACTACAGTGTACAATGTCGTATCTGCTTAAAATTTCCCACAATCAACAAGAGTCCAGGCCTGAGGACATCTACAGGCCAATATTGACTTTTGTAGATGGCCCCACCAACTGGCATCAGGAAGTCAGCCTTATATGACAAACATCATCCGATTTACATTTAACTTGAAATGTGTGGTCTTATTGTGAAACCGAGCCGCCTCCTATACTCTAACCACGCCCACTCACTCAGGCCACTCTCCATAATATTTGAACCGTTTAAGGTAGAGTCTTTTGTGAGGTGTGAATGAACTCAGCAGAAAGTTCCTTCTTCATTGGTGATAGTTTGACCCGTCCCCTATTCTTAAGCCACGCACCCTTTCATAACTGGTAACCCATTTAAGGTAGAGTTTTATGTGAGGTATCATTGAACTTAGCAGAGACTTCCTTTTGTAATTGGTGAAGGTTTGCTCTAAACCCTGTGCTTTGGCCACGCCCCCTTTCGAAGCTATTGAACTGTATAATGCAGAGTCTTATGTGTGGTATCATTGAATTCAGCAGGGAGTTCCCCTTTTCATTGGTAACAATTTGCGGTGTCTGAGTGCTACGCAAATGCACGGTCGCAAGGAGAGGCGTGCGCCTGTAACCCAGACGCGTGCAGATTATTGAGGGCCCGTCCAACGCTGCTTGCAGCTTTAATTATTTAGTTGTTGTTGTTTTAAAGGTGGGATTTAAATATAATCATAGGTTTTACTCATCAATTAATTTAGATACATGGTTAAATGCTATGATGTTTTATGTATCTTGCCAGCTAAACATCTACTGTATGTGTGAGGAGTTAAATGGCCCTAGAAACCTCTTCCAATGTTAGTCCGAATACAGACATTTTTGTGACATAAACGGATATACAAATATATTAGATACACATACATATAGATACAAATACGCATAGTAGCGTACACCCATAATGATGTCTGATTTGCCAGTGTGTTTGTTTGTTTCAATAACTTTTTTTATACAAGGCAAATTTATACAGGTGCGTATGGCCTAATGGGGGTGAAGTGAATTGTTGTTTAGTGTCTCTACTCACACAGTGAAGCCCTGACCAAAGAGAACAACTATTTAATTAGCTTTAGCCAACGAATTTAAGTATCTAAAGGGCATGTTTGTGAAATTGGACTAAAGAAAGTTAGGGATTTCTCTGCTCGCTGTTGGGAGTGAGGAGGAGTAGGCAATTGGGAAACTTGGTGAAAGCTGAGTGGAGAAGCTATGGACTTCCTTGAGCGAGGCGATAATGCATTATCTGTCTGACAGTGATGTAATGGGGAGAGCAGCTATAGGTGAAAAGCGTTCAACTTTTGAGTGTGATTAAATGCATCCAAACAAGAACTGCAGAAGTCATTTGAACTCATGCTCATGCATCTGTGTGCATATATGTGCATCTGTAGGGTTGGGTTTCGTTTGGATTTTAAACGATTCGGATTTTGATTCTGCGGTCTGTGGCGCATGGCTGACTCGTGTGCTCGCAACTTTAATTTGTCTTGCCCATACTGCCTAAACAAAACAAATCCTATTGTGCAGAGTAGACCAGTCCACAAAAAATGTCATGTGTAGTTGGAACCGATAAGCAGAACCGCAAGTTAATTTGTTTCTATAGTTACTTAGTATTTGTCATTTTGGAATTTGTTTCTTATTTGGAACCGGGTTTCAGTTACCAACCCTACTCTTCTGTCCTGTAGTTGCAAACAGCACGTATGTGCAGATTTGCGACACGTGTTCAAAAGCAGAGGGTCCGCCACCGCCCAGGAGAAATGACATTTCATTCCTTGGCCGCCGAGGCAAGAAGAAAAAAAAAAGGAGTCTGTTGCCATGGCAACGACAAGTCACTGCACAGTGAAAAATGTGGTGATGCTGCGAAGGAGAAGCAGGCACACAGGGATCTCTAAAGATGGGGCTAATTGATTGGACACACACACACAGAATCACACAAATGCTTGTGACCTCCTTCATTCACATTTATAAACTGCCCTAAGGGCCACTAAAGATGAAAGGTAATAGAGAGGACACAGACAAACACTGGATTCTCTCTTGTCTAGACACACACACACACACACACACACACACAGACACACAGAAATATAAAATGATGGTGTTGTTTCTTTACACCAGTTGATTTGTGAGTTTATCTAGTGAGGATCTATTGGTTAAGACTCATCTAATTCGACCTCTGCTGGTCTGTGATCAGAACCTTCTGTATTTCAACTCATCTCAGCTTTCGAGCCTGTGTGTCTGCCAGGTCATTGCCCTTTTCAACATGCAGAAACAATATTCTTATACAGGCAAGAGGAGGGTCCCCTTTTGTACTAATACACGTTCACACAACTCAACAACAAGCTTTTTGTCCATCCCCCTGTCCAAAAGCAAAAAGATTACAAAGGCACCAACGGTTCTTTGGTTTCCTTTTCTTGAGCTTATATAGACTGAACTACAGTTTTTAATGGATAGTAGGCCCATTGATGATAGGCATATCTTTCCTGTTTCAAAGGGTCTTGCTATTTCCCATTTGAATGCCTGCAGCATCAGAAATAAGGCACATGAACGTAGCTATCTGAATACAGAAAACACCATTCATATTTTGGCCGTATTGGAGACCCATCTGGATGCTACTGTTCTTTACACAGATATTTCTATTGACGGCTATACTATTTTAAGAAGAGACAGGAATAAGCATGGGGGTAGCATAGCATTATATATCAGAAATAACTTTCTAGCAACACTGTGCTCTGAGTTTATCTCAGATGGTTTAGAATCTCTTTGGGTAAAAGTGCATCTTCTTCACCTTACAGATGAACTGAACTAGAACTTGAGTAATGGTGATATAACGGATTTATTTTATTTCTTCTCGTTGGTACAATTATTAAAATGGTTATAATTGGATATAAAAGTGCTGATCAGCAGCTGCTATAGACCTCACCACCTTACTTGGGAAAGTCCCACTTTGGTGACGGCTATATATATATATATATATATATATGTATATATATATATATATATATGTAAATACACACACACACACACACTACCGGTCAAATGTTTGGGGTCACTTAGAACGTTCCATTGCAAAAAGGTTCTCCAATGTTTTCTCAGTTACTTTTTTAAAACGATATCAATTACTAAACAGAATCGGTGTTTGATTATCACAAACTCTCAGAAGTTTCTATGTGGAGAGACATGTGCTGAGCAGCGTGCTCATTACCATGGTCTTAATTACACCGAGCATCGCTATGATGTGGCATGTACGGGTTCTCAAAGTACAATGGTCTGCCAAAATAAACAGGCTGTGGGCTTACATGATATGTAATCAACAATATTTGTATGATAGCAGCCATTTTCATCAAGGGACTTCTAAATTAGGCACGATCATTTTGCATCTCTTCCACAAGCAGCGTGGGATGTGTGTGTGTGTGTGTGTGTGTGTGTGTGTGTGTGTGTAGATACTATATAGATGTAGTGTTTTTTTTCAGTCAGTTGATGTATTGATGCTTTGTTTGCAAAACTGATGACGATTTAGTTTTAGTACCCAGCTGATTTTGTTGGATGGTTTCCTGAGATGATGTCAGCAAGACATTCCTGACTTCAATCAGCATTAGCAACAGTAGACCTAAAATGCAGTCAAAAAGATTTTGAGTACCAAAAGTTGCATAGAAATTGCAGTGAATATTCTCTATTGCAATCCAAATGAGTGTATATGGTGACACAGATAATAATAATTATAATAATTGTCTTGAATGAAGACTGTGAAGGTAAATAAAAAGGCATTTTACTATCGCCACATTACACTATGATGTCAAGAAGAGTGTCTGCTATAGCTTGACAGATTGCACTTTTCACTCCGGATCTGACACAGTGCACTGAGGCGTTTTCAGGCACGTTTTAAGTTCTTAGAGAATGTAGTAGAAGTGTAAGCCGGTTAAAGTGTGTGGGATCCGGCCACAAATGAAACTGAATCCCCTCCCTCTGCCTGCCTGAAGGGGCTTTGAACTGCAGACAGGAGTTGACTCACAGCCAGCTGAACCCTACTCTGACAGCCAGTCTAATGGTGCATAACTTCCTGCTGTCACTGTGTGTGGTGGGTGTGTGTGTGTGTGTGTGTGTGTGTGTGTGTGTGTGTGTGTGTGTGTGTCTTGTTTGGCTCAGCGTCTTATATTTTCTAGCACCATTTGAGTGTAACTCTGGTTGAAGTAAACACCTTTGTAATGTGTCATAGCTCAGCAGTCCGACCTGTAACGGTATTAATGCCAGTGTGGTAAATGGTCAAATATAAATGAGTATCTATAAAAATGGTTTGAATAAATATGATGAAAAGCTAAAAAAGAAAAAAAGAAACAAAAAAAATATTCACTAACAGTAAAGTAGAATTAGTTCTATTTGATATGGCAACATTATAGACGACAGCTTTTTCATTAAGATAATTGAAAACACAATGTGATCTATGAGGATCTGTGACATCCCTGTTTTTGCCCTGCTCTTTTTTGGTTTTCCTACTATGGACTTATAAATGTACATAACGTATATTCATGAGATACGTAATTATATATAAAAAAAAAAACACTAACATGGTTATGACATACAGTATGCGAACATAGAATTAGTTGAAAGAAATTATTGGATCAAGACTTTTATCACATAATGTGGCATTGTGTAGTGATTACTAACAAACAGAGTGTAAATTGTGTAATTTCCCCACTGGGGATCAATAAACAGTATAAATTATAAATTATTATTATATTATATTATATATGTAATTATTATTTTGAATTATATTTGTGAATAGTTTGCAGTTTAAAAAAAAAATCTCTTCATAAATGTCACACGCCATTGACTAAATCATTCATTTATTTTTGACTGAATATGTTTTAAATATGAATTCAGTGTTAATCGTCAAAACACAGTGGTCCCACCTGGGAACCACTCAAAAACATTAGTCCATACTAGTCCTACTAGAGGTCAAAAACTCCACCGCATGCCTTTAAATGATACATCTAACCTGAAATCCACTCAGTGTATCGTGCTGTACCATTGACTGTAAATATTAATTAACAACGCATCCGGTTCTGCGAAGTACTGCAAATGTGGAAGTGAATTAAACAGGCATTCTATCTGAATTCCAGCATAGGGAAACACGTGCGGTTGCAAAAGGAGGTCGGTTTCTGTAGAAGTCTGTGAGAAAGTGACCCACTTCTCATTTGATTTATTACCTTAGTAAACATTTTCAAAATTACTTTATGGTCTCAATTGATAGTTTTAAGTCTTCTGCAACACAGAATTATGTTAATTTTTTTAATTATGGTCTCATTGATTTTAAAATTGGCGATAAAGCAGGGGGTGTTTTAGGGCGTGGCTCTGATGTGCCAATAAAAATGTGTAACGTAGAGTGTAAGGACAAATCTCCACAAACCAATGGGTGATGTCACACATGCTGTGTCCATTCATATACAGTCTGCAGCTTGCAAACACTCTTATGTATAAGTGGCTAAACGTTGAGGACATGATAACAAGATATTTCTATCAGCTACGCGTTTTGCAGCAACAGGACAATTTCTACGCCCAATGTAGCTTTAATATGGAAGGCATTCTTTAAGTTGAGGTTGCTGTGCTCACTTTTTTTTTTTTTGTGTGGAAAAGCTCGCTTTTTTGTACTACTATGCTCTGTATCTAGATGTATTACACTGATAAATTTAATACAGTCCCTGAATAATTCCAAGAAAGGCAGAGAATCGCAAATGTAAAAAGTAGGTAGATTCAAACCTGTAAATGCATTTAAAAAAACTCAGAGAACATACTAATAATCAAAGACATGATGATGTTGAACAGTGAATCAGGGGATGGATGGTTTTCTTCAGAAAGAAATTTATCTACACTCCATCTATTTTAATGTAGCTGGTCTCTTTTGTTGTCACGTTTTATAACATGGTGGCACGTCCCTTATAACCACTGTTATCCTCCCGCAAACAGGCTGCGACAGGCCTCGATAGAAGCAAACTGTGACTTTGAGACTCCGGAGTAATAATAACTGTGTCATATTTTCTTTAAACCAGATCTACTGAAGATATTCTACCCATCGGGAATAAAACGGAAATTTGCTGAAAGTTTCCCAGTTTTGCTTGACTTTTGAGTTCAATGTGTGTAAAACCATAGAGGAAGACAGAGTATTCAGCAGTGACTTTAGAAAAGGTTGTTTCTTATGTCTTATAAATCCAGGAAGAGTGTAAAAGTTTTAGTGTTTGCTCCAAACTTTTTTGGTTTGCTTTTAAAATCCTTCCAGTGTCACAGTCTGCTGTGTATAAATGAACTGCTTTGTATAAATGTTCCACAATTAGATATCAGATGTCTATCGTACATGAATGAATAAGAACATTTCCAACAAATGTTTCTTGGCAAAATAATGCAATTAAGACTTATTATTAAGAGATCATAATACTTATATTATTGTAAATGATGTCCCCATAATAACACTGAACTTAATCAGTGACTCAGTTACTTGAAGTGGGGAAATGATTTAGAAGTATAACAATTGTATTGTAGTTTATGTGGTAACAAGTAACCATGCTTTTAATACTCTTTTTTTTCTCTGTTTATCTCTTTCTTTCTTTCTTTCTTCCTCCCTGGTCTAGAAGCAGTGAGGGGTATCCCAGTACCCGGTGGGATGAATGGGAGCGGTCTTGGTGGGACGGTTCCCACCAGCCTCAGCGGGCAGCAGCTGGCCTCTGCCATCCCCTCACCCACTGCCGGCAAGTCCTGGCGCAGCAAGTCCATGAACCTCAAGCACAGCGCCACTTCGTCCATGCTGGCGAGCCCCACGCACTCACCCTCAACCAGCCTGTCACCCAAGGCCTCTGAAGGTCTTCAGCCGCACGGAAGCGATGGGTCCAAAGTCGGGTCAGCCGGCGGTGGTGGACCCCAGAGGTCCATGCTGGAGAAGTTTCGCCTGATTAACCCGAGATCGGCTTCACGAGCGTCTCCATCTGTGGCGGAGATGGCTCTGCAGGAGGAGGATGACCTGTCGGAGTACGGTGAGGATGGATTGACGCCTACGGGTTCGGTGTGCAGCAGCAGCAGTAGCAGTGCTACAGCCAAGCAAATGTCTGCCAAATCCTCTGCACCGTCCCTCACTGCACCAAGCAAGACGTCCTCGTCTTCCTCCCCCTCCACTTCATTTTCAAAAGCGTCTGCCAATGGCAGCAGGTCCATGGCCTCGTCCAAAGACAGGGAGGACAAAAGCAGATCTGGGAAATCTTCCAAGGACAGCTCCCCAGCCAAAGAGGAGCGTGAGTCATTTGCTGACCCCACCAAGAAGAGCTCCAAAATTGCCAGCCTCATCCCCAAAGGAGGGAAGCCGTCTTCTGGAAAGAAAGATGGCGGTGCCTCCCCGGCTTCCAGTGGCATCCCTAAGCCGGGACTAAAAGCTCCCTCCAGCTCAACGTCCAAGCCTCAGAGTCCACCGCAGAGCCAAAGCCAGGCTGCCTTAAACAGCAGCGGCAACATGCGGGGTGGAGACGGGGACAGAGCCAAGCTGACAAAAGGAGGGCAGAGTGGGAGTTTCTATATCCAGCGTTCTAGTGTGGCCCCAGAGGGCAAAAGGACCAACATGACCTCCTCCACCAGCACCTCAGCCCTGTCTGGGTCCAGTGGGATGCTGGGAGGAGGAGGAGGAGGAGGAGGAGTTGCAGCGCTCGGAGGGAACGGAGTAGTTCAGCTTCCTCAGCAGCAACATCACAACCACCCCAATACTGCCACTGTGGCCCCCTTCATGTACAGGTGAGGTGTGTGTGTGTGTGTGTGTGTGTGTATGTATATATGTATGTGTGTGTGTGTGTGTGTGTGTGTGTGTGTGTGTGTGTGTGTGTGTGTGTGTGTGTGTGTGTGTGTGTGTGTGTGTGTGGTTGGTTGCGTCACATGCAATTTTATCCATAACAAACAAATCAATTGAGCAAGGCTGTTCATTTCCAACTTTCACTCTTTTTCCCCAGAGAGGTGTATTGACCCTTTATCTCAAAGCCATACAGTACCTGCACACATACGTAAAATTCCTGGAGCGCTTGCAGTGATCAGCTGGCACCCCCCACTGTGCATCTTGCTCTCACCTCCACATCTTTTCACATTAATTACAGAACAAATTACCATCCACTGCCTGACGCTTGCCAAAGCCTGATCCAAGCCTGTCGGAGTTTCATCTGTGATGTGAGAATCCAGACATTTGCAGAAACCATTCTTCTATTCTCTTCGTTCAACCGGTGTTGTTTTGATGCATTAAGCTAACGCATGGTTCCCTGGCATTGCAGCCATGACAGGTGCCGGAAGTGTGTAACTCTTCCCAGCAGGACCGGTTTTCTCTCTCCCTTCTTGCAGAGGTAATCCAGGGGGGAAAATATGGAGGAGCCGCCAAAGTCTATGGATGCCTTTGTGCTCACAGAGAAAGAGAGTTAGGAATCCCATTAAACAAGACTTAATCCTTCACCCCTTCTCTCCCTCTGTCGTCTTACTCCTCCATTGCGAACAGTCAGCTCTGCCACATTGAGCTGTGCCTCTTTCGAGCACTAGCATTACTTTATTCCCACACATTAAGCAGGTTAAATTGGCTGCAACTATCGGCCCTGGGCCAATAGTGGATGAGTTTTGAAGATGGAAACCAAAATTGAAACTGTAAAAGCAGCCCACTCCATGAGTGTAGAAAGAAGTGAACCATGTGCGATGTCGCCCACAGTTTTTCTGAAGGAACAGTTTGAACCCTTGAGTTGAGGTTTCCACTTGCTGCCATTTCTGTCAATACATGGGGCTGGAAATACACAATGTAGCCCTAGCAAGTGGACTTGAGGTTGAACATGCAAACATCAACCACTACAGTTCTCCTAAACATACCTTTCATTGATTTTTTTACAAAATCTTAAAAACATGATTAGTACTTACTAATCGACACACATTAGCTATTAAATGTGCTGTTGGTAGGATTGTGATGATCCAGGAAAAAATTAAAACATCAACAACTTCTCGGTCCCTCCTCCCCTTTCTGCTAAAGCCCAAAACGGTTTCCTAAGCCCCTCCCCCTACAAGGGAGAATGAATGCGTGTGCATGAGCGGTGATTAACACGCAGTTAGACACCCCCCTGGCCCTGATTGGAGGATCTGAACAGGGAGCGGTGGATTTTTGCAAATCGCACTACAGACTTTATATGTTTTTAATTACCTGCTTTAAGCAGTTCTACGTGAACATAGGGTCAGTTTCAGCAAATATGAAACAAAGTTAGTTTTTAAGTCTTACCTACTGAATCTTTGAGATGTTTTGGCCTATAACTCAATGAATGTAAATGGAAAATTTGCATATTGCAATTTACTACAGACCTTGCAGGGGAAGCATTGCAATATTCCTTGACATTTGCCTTGCCATCGTGACTCTTTGGGCTCCGCTTTTGCAGGCTCCGTGGGTCATCGGGGGCGTCTCGCGCCGGGGAGGCTTGGACCACATCATAACTGCTTGCAGTTCTAACAAGCTTAACTGACATCCAGTCGCTGGTCAAAGTTCACCAAAATTGATTGTGATTTGTGGCCCCCTGATTGTGTTAACACCTGTGTTTTTCTACACACCTTGTTCTTGCCCTCGAGCCTTTGAAGTACAGTGAAGATTCATGTCACCCCTCTACCTCTGAGATATGTCCTTGTGAGCATATTACTGTATCCTCCATCTTTATCCTCCTCTTGCTATAAATGTTTTTCCTCACCAGCTTGCAGCTTGTAAGTGTAAAGGCCTCCTGCTGTGCTACAATTCACCAGCATTTTCAGCCCAATTAGGCATCGTTGTCTTGTTAACTTTCTCTCCTATGCCCATTTTAAGTTGTTGCCTTTCCAGGTTTAATCAACCAGCGTGGTTTTTGGAATTTGCTGCAGTTACTGTGCAGGATTGATTTGTGTTCACACCCCATGTTATCATCTGTATCCTTCTCTGCACTCATAACCTACAATGACCCGGCCAGTTCAGAAACAGAATCAGGAATGATAGAAATACTGCAGTAAGGATTCATTCTAAAACCTGGAGTAAAGAACACAAACAGGACTTATCTTACACTCATTTCTTTGTAAATATTGATCTTCTAATATATCTGTTTTCATTTTTTGGGCACAAATTGTTGTGTGGAGCAGTTGCAGTTGTAGTCAGTTGTCTCTGCGTCTGTTTTTGTGAATCCACTGAGGTGAGGGAACCTTGCAGGAAGAAAAAAAATCTCTTTCTCATGAGCTGAAGTCACAGGCAGTTTCTGCTGTTGCAATTGGAAGCCAATTTTTATCTGCAATTCTGCAGGTGGGTGGTGGTGGTCCCCTGTGTGCTTGCGTGTGTGTGTGTGTGTGTTCTGTTTACGTGAGCGATAAGTACTTTACAGTAGCTTGTGCTCTGTTTGTTTTTATATGCAAGCTTTACTTTGTATATTTCAGTATTTTCATGTGGGTAAAAGTGTTAATTTGGTAGCTTTTCATTGCGTGCGTGTGTGTGTGTGTATGGGCGTGTGTGTTTCTGTTTGTGTTACTGTGTGAGTGTGCTTTCATTGTGTTTGTATGTGTATCATCTGTCTGTTTTTGACACGGTTTTCTTGTCGTTCACTGTGCACGCGTGTGCGTAGGACTGTTATCTCATGAAGTGCGTTGGACGCAATCCTTTCTTTCTTTAGATCAGCAAACAAACATTAGAGTGTGATGCAGCTCTTGGTTGAGGAGGAGAAGCAGTTCATTTAACGCACACACACTCTGAAGGATTCACAGAAAACATCTAATCGGAGACTGTCCTATCCTCCCTTTAGAGGTTTCCATCTGTTGTGACTGAGACCAAAAACTGACTTGTTTAACATCATAGAAATACAGACTGGAAGATGTTGGCTCAAGCAAACACTAAAATCTCTCTGTTACTGGATCTTTGTAACCCTTCAGTTCCGTCTAATGCATCTGCCTGACTCACTATCAGTCCTGTACTGTACAGTTTACTTCACAGACATTAATATGTTTTTGTGATACTACATTTTTAATGTGATAATAGTTGTTATGCCATACCAAACTAAATGATGCAAATATTACAAAATTATCAAATGATCTGCTCTTGAGAAAATCTTTAGTTTGGGTTTTTGTTTCTTTTAGAATTGCATTATAAAACAACTATTTTGGAGTCTGTTATAAACTGTAGTCAAAATTAAATTTGATTAGTTGTCACCTGTTTAATTAAATGCCAACTATTTTGATAATCAAATAATTGGTTTGTAAAATTCTCTAATTTGTTTAAGTTCTAGTTCCTTCTCTCCTCTGTGACAGTAAACTGAACATCTTTGAGTTGTGGACAATAGAAGACATTTGTGTCAAATGTGATCGACATTTTTCACAATTATATGACATTTTATAGAGTAAACAACTAGTCAATTATTCAAGAAAGTAATCGTCAGATTAATGGACTATGTTGCAGCCCTAGTCAAAATAAAGACATTCAGACACTTAAAGACAAAAATCTCCCCTTTGAAACTCATTAAAATCACAATTGTTGATCCCACGGCCATTACAGCATACAATTGTGCATTCTGTTATATCAGGATTTCAATCTCGAGCCCTGCCTTCAAAGTTGTAGCTTTTACTATTTTCCACCAGACAGAACCGTTTTCTCCTGTTTACCCTGTGGGGCAAATACATATTTTCCTGTTTTCCACTCGGGGCATTGCTGCTGTATTATGGCCCACTCAGTGTTTGATGCAATGCATCAAATCAATGTTGTTAATTATTGACAAGTCCCAGACTGTAAAATAAAAGCATTCAGCAGAAAACAACAAACTAACTAGCATTTAGAGGGTTAACATTCTAAAAAATAAATGAAAATTTGGAAGTAATGATAAGTACTGATGCTGTTTGAAAAATAAAGGTAGAAAATAATATTATTTTATCATTTAATGGCAGTTTTTGACATAGTCATTTTTGTCCTCTAAGGACACAAGAGCAACTGTTTTTAAAGGGATGCACAAGGGTTAGACATCTTTCATGACATTGTTTGACTGTGAATAAATAAGCATGACAACGAAGCAGTAAAAACTCCCTCCATGGCTCTTTTGAAAATGACTGCAGTGGAGTCAGCCGTATATATCTCAGCCTGTCTTTAGAACGACTATGTACTATTTGTTCTTTGTGCTTTCAGGACTTTCTCAGAAAATGACTGCACCATGGTGGCCCCAGCAGACCCCTGCCTCAGCCCCACCAAGGGAGAGTTGGTCTACAGCAAGACAGCCAAACAGTGCCTGGAGGAGATATCAGGTACGCCAGGTCTCACAAACACACACACACACACACACACACACACACACACACACACACACACACACACACACACACACACAAACACTGCAGGCTTTGCATGCATGATATTTCTTTGTGTAATTGTGCACATGCCTCTGGGCATGAACATGTGTCTCTTGTTATATTGGTCATGCATTGGCATATAGGGATTTAACCTTCAATCTGCTGCTCAGCATTTGTATTTAACTAATGTTGACTGCTGACTGCAGTGCTGCTCTACATGCACAGATAGAGGAAATGTTTAAGTAATACAGTTACCTTCTTTAGGAAATAGAAATTTTAGGTTACATTTAAACTGTTGTATTGCATTATGGATTAACTGGTCTACCTAACATTTAAGGAAGAGCTGGCTGCAGGGTCTGTCAGTCTTAATGCAGGAAAGTTACAAGGTAGCTGCAAGATTGGGGAATTTTGGCTATTGCTTTGGATAGGACAATTTACTGAGTACATTACTGTACTGTACTGTACTAAGTGTGTGTGTGTGTGTGTGTGTGTGTGTGTGTGTGTGTGTGTGTGTGTGTGTGTGTGTGTGTTTACTGGGGGGGATCCCTGTTCTGCGCTGGTTTCATGTAGCGAAGGGAAAAGGTCAGCGCTGACAGCCGGACATAGGGAGCATCTGCAGCTCTTTGTTTCCATCCCTGTAGGCTGCCATCATGTGTTACAATCCGAGCTCTGTATCACAGCCAGCTTTATGAATGGCACATCATCAACAGTACATACTAGGGGTGTAAAGGTACACAGATGCCACTGTTTGGTTCGTAACCCGGTTTAGAAGTCATGGTTCACAGTAAGTTTGGTAGAGTGGAAAAAAAAACATCAGTTTGTTTTCATTTATTTTTATTATTTTGAACAGGCATTAGTGCAAAATCCTCTTGCTGGGGACTGAGAGCATTTTGCCCACTGTCAACTTTGGCATAGTCACTATACTGCTTTAGTTACTGCTTTAAAACATGAGGAACATTTCAAATACTGGCCACTCTCCCAAAAGGTGACAACAGGCTCTAAAACTGAAAAGCATTTCTTAAATGATCTATGAAACCAAAAATACAAAATACACAGCATAATATAAACTAAAATGTTTGCATTTGGAGCATTGTTTCAGTTAGTGCCACCTTGGCTATATTTAACCATTCAAAACACCCCAAACTCTTTGAGTGTATGATCCTGTTCCACTATGATTGTCATGACGCCTATACAACAGAAAGCTGCTGTTCAAATCATATTTTTTGTAACGACTGCAAACGTCTTTATTGTCTTTTAACGACAGCCAGTGGACATCTGTGCAATTGAGCTTCTGCAGCTGAGAAGTCCGTGCCGAGGGACGTTTGACCAGTTTGAAGGAGTTTCTAACCACAAACTTGAATTCCTGGCAAAAGCGGGTTGAGAGTTTAAACCAGGCAACACACAGTCACACCACAACCCACTGGCACAGAGAGATTCCATTGTTTTAATTGAAAAAGGAGACTTCAGTTTCAACTCATATCCCATTTTTCATTAAAGATCTTTGCATTGCCTGGCGTTTATTTGCCAATATCTACTCCTTTCGGTCTGTTTTAAGCACCATTCCGTGATTAAGATCCTTCCCAAACATTTTTAGGAGAAAATGCCACTTAGTTTAAATGGTGAATATCCTAATTTTTAATGAAGGTCCATACTTATAATTACTGAAATATACATAAAGCAAACAACCTGCTAAGTTAATGGAAAAATAAGATGTCAAGCTTTATGTGAAGCCATATGAAAGCGTCTACAAAGAGCAGTGTACACAAACAACAGCTCATGATTAAAGGTTAGGGGATGTCAGGTCGCCATTGGCATTCCAGACATTTTGCTTTGGTTGCGGCTTTTCTGTAGCCTATCATTTAAAGGATAGAATTAGACTGCAGCGCGGACCGTTCCCTTTGTTTGGGGTCCATTTCAAACACTTGCTTTTTGTTGTTACACGTTTCATGGTCATTTCACATTCTTTGCCTTCCAGACTCTTTCTCCATAGAGGGGCTGAGAAAGTGTATGCATACCGCAAATACCACATGACAACGCTACTTATTTTACATATACAAGCTCTTTATTCACATGTTGATTCAAGCTTTTGTAGACAAGAAAAGTAAAACAAAAAAACAGTTAAGAATAAGCTCTGATGTAGTTGTATTGGTCTGTATCTGTCGGTTTTGATTAATAATGAAATAAAAAATTGTGAACGGCTGCTGAATAATATGAAGACGGGTAACACACACACACACACACACACACACACACAC
>NC_045755.1:2248437-2251345 GCF_008692095.1 Etheostoma spectabile
GAAAACCTTGATTATGGTTTCTGCGGCAACTTCTTCAAGTTCCTAGTAGATGTTGGTAACTACGATTAAAGAATGTGTGGAAGACAGCTGTGACTAATAGCGACAGGGCTGATAAAGCTTTCACTGATTGATGGGGATATGTTGGTTCTGTGGTCTCATTGTTGAGCCATGGTAAGCTGCAGGCTTGCTGCTTTAGCTCCTCAAGATAGCATTTAATTAAGTCGGGTGGCCGGTGCGGTGCAGCAGTGGCTGCAAGCTTACAGGTGCTGCTGTCCAAACAACTCCCTTTCACACGGCGAGGGAGAGATGGAGAGACAGAAAGAGAGGGGGAAGGATAGTGTGAGAGAGAGGAGAGGGTTAGGAAGAGGATGGAAGTGAACAGAAAGTGAGAGAATGAGAGGGGATTTAGAGAAAGAGAGGGTGATAAGCACAGAGAAGGAGGGCTGAGAGAGAGAGAAAGAGAGAGAGTGAGAGTGTGTGTATATTGCAGGAATGAATAAGCAAACCGAGAGCTATGTGAGCCCGTTCGCCGGCTTCGGCATCCGCTCATTCTCCGCTGTGAGGAGAGAGGCACTGTCAGAGAGTCAGAGCGGAGGCAGGAGAACTGTGGCGGTGAGCTGGTAATTAAAGGAGGAACAGAAGGTGGAGGGAGTGAGATAAGAGTGAATGAAAAGAGACGTTTAATAGGGGAAAAGATAAGAGTGCGAGCGCAGAAGGAAGAGAGAACGTGTTAGTGAGGGAAGGGAGATATAGCTACTCGTTCATCCACGCCCCTGACTGTGGTGGAGGCACAGAAAGGAGCCAAGAAGACAAGGCAAAAAAGCATGAGGGCAGGAGAAGCAGTGGAATAAATAAGTGTGTGTGTCAGGCTCAACGCCTGACCATGAGCATGGACTGGCTCAAGGATGGATGTGGATTCTACCTACCTGCCTGAGAGGGAGGTTTCCTCTCCGATCTTTGCCCCATACTTGCTTTCACTGCCTGAAGCCTGGAGGTCATTTGGGAGGTGTGAGACGTGGGGACACATATCTCTGCCTCCTCCGTCCTCCGATTCCTCCCTCCCTCAATCTGCTCTTCTAGTGACAGTGCAGCCAAGATGTGAAACAGAGAGCTGCACACAGGTGGATCCACTTACAGTTTCACTCGCTGAGGCACCAGAGGCGCAAAGGCAGACATGAAGAGAGGAGCGGAGTTCTCGGTGTATCAGGGAGGCAGCCCCGCTCGGCGGCCTCCCCAGCCTCTCCCTGACAACCTCAACCTGCGGATCAAGCAGCGCTCGCTCACCAACCTGACCCTGCTCAGCGACAGCGAGCGGCGGGTGTACTCCTTTGAGCTCGGCGAGCCACCGCCTCGTCTTTCACAACCCCAGAACTCTTTGTCGTACTCATCCTCCACACAGCGGGCAGGAGGCAGCCTGCAGGGAAGCCCGAGGAAGGAAGTTGTCACAAGGGGTGGAGGTGTGCGGAGCACCAGAGCTCGATCCCTCTCACTCTCCCTCACCAAGGTGCTTTCTCAGTCAGAGCACTCCCTCATCCCGGTCCCTTGGCGATGCACAGGTGCAGGCGGGCGGCCACAGCGGGCGTCGTACAGCGGCCACCCACGGATTGAGCCAGCAAGGACGTCCAGGGAGGAGGGGGGAACAGACGAAGAGGGCAGCAGCGGGCGTTCAGATGAGGAACCAGCAGCAGGCAGGGGTAGTGGGAAGCAGGCAGGCAGGGAGAAGGATGTCGGGTATTGGGCAGAAGAGGAGGTTTCAGGGGGAGGGCCGCGTGAGGGAACTGCTCAGCTGGATAAAGAGGTGATCCTTACCATGCTGGGCGACCTGGAGCAGGTGCTGCACACACCGCCTCGCCCACGTAAGTCAACACAGTCAACAAATCCTAGGAAATAAGCATGAATGTGAAAGGCATTACATACTGTAGACACAAATCATTTGCGGATTCCTCCAACACGAAGGGATTACTATGACACCACCATGGCACCACAAATTGGAAACTTTGTACAGGAAGTAAAATAAAATAAGTAAATGTGAAGTGACTAAGTTTTTGGTTGAGTTTAAAAATGCAAACTTTAGCAGAATATTGTGTCAAAGCAGAAAAAGCCTTCAATAAGCTGGTTATGTTCTTAATCCCCATGATGGGGAAACCTATTTCTCAGGGCACACCATTAACATTTTAAGACATCATTTAAAAGAAATATGTGAAAAAAGGCTGTAAAGGCACACACACACACACACACACACACATACACACACACACAAACACACATACACACTCCCTTCCCTACTCAAGTAGCAGGCGTTTGAATCCATGGACACATTCTTTTTCATCACTTGCATATAACGCTCACTCACAGTATGCAAATGAGGCTTTCTGATGTGTGTGCATTGTCTGTACTGTGAATTTTGCAGCTGGAGTCTAACCTACACCTACAGGTACCTTGCCACACCTCATCAGTAGCCCCATTAATGTCTAGCTTGGGAGAGCATGCCTTTGAGTAAATGATGTGTGCTTTTGGAAGGAGCACCCATGTACAGACCTGGCTTTGATGTGAGACGAGAGGGGAAGGGAATGTTCAGTTGATTCACTTTTTTTTTCATAGATGTGACAGTAAAGAGCATTATTGTGATTCTATAGATAGAGCAAAGTCAATTTGTGCAGCACAGCAGGGTGAGCTTTGGCAATGGGCAGCTCTTCCTTTAAGCAGGTTGAGGCATGATGCAGCATAAAGAAGAAATACCTTGAGATATAGATGATGGAAAAACAACACCTCACCCACGGTTGAAGCAGATTTTATTACTTGCACCTCCCTCACTGCCTGTGAGTCACATAGCCAACATGATCAATAGCTTATTATTACAGCTGTGTGTGTGTATGTGTGTGTGTGTGTGTATGTGTGTGTGTGTGTG
>NC_045755.1:2251355-2253624 GCF_008692095.1 Etheostoma spectabile
TGTGTGTGTGTGTGTGTGTGTGTGTGTGTGTGTGTGTGTATGCATGCAAACAGGTGGGGTTTTTTGCCTACATGCATGCCTTCAAATGTGTGTTTCTATGTGTGTGTCAGAGATCTATCCAGACTGCTCAAAATCCATTTCCATTTTTAAAGAACTCTTTCACCTCGTCAAAGTAGGCTTTCCAGCTGCTGTCGTGGCAGTTTGAGCTTTTAGCCTTGGGGAGCAGTTGTCGTTGATGCGTATTAACAAGCTCTCAATGTGCTGCAACGCCTGTTCGGAAATGCATTGTGTACCTTCCCTCCTACCGTGCTTTTTTTGATCCTCCCCACACACCCAGTTTGGCTGCTGAACAGCCTCACCGGGCCAAGAGCTGGACAGCAGCTTGAATCCAAATAAATGCTTTGTGGCTTCTCACCTCTCTGTAGTGTTGGATACTGAAGTGGAAACACCAGCTATATATGTGTATAAGAAGCCACTGCGTTGGGATATTAGGTGATTGGGATTTAGCTACACACGTCTGCTACTCTTCTTGATCCGCAAAACGGTGCTGAGCTGGTAATAGGTTTTGTATTTTGGAATTCTGAGTGTGCAAAGCGTTGCCCTGCACTCCCCAGTGCAGGGGAGACCTTTGCTCCTGTACCGCAGTGAATCTATCACACACTCGCACACAAAAAAACAAACATAAATGAACACACATGCTTTGGGTTGCTTCATTATGTTGCATGAAGTGTCCGTACGTTCATGATGGAGACTCCAGGGCCAGATCCCCTCATGTCACTTTTATAATGGGATTGTAATTGGATCTTTCTTCAAGGGGCCCTGGTTACAGGAGGAGAGTAGAGGAATATGGAGAAAGGGAAGAAGAAAAATTAGAGAAAAAGAGAAATTCAGATAACAGTGATGCTTTGAGTTTGTGGTACCATTAAATTCTTAGACTGGATCTCCTTTCCTTATGGAGCTGAAACGCACTGAGAAATGACAATATCATATCATTCTGGGCTTTCAAGGAAACTTTTCATCACTTAGTGTTGTGTCAGATGAGTTCCATCCTGACAGGAATAAATTCAGGGCCTGAAAGCTTACGTGCATTGGATGTGAACACAATTTTGTCACTGTGATTTAATGTATTCCTTTTTCTTGTAAGTTTTGGATTCATTCATTACATCATACTGTATGTGCCTCATTGATTTCTAATTACTGGCCATAGAGTGGAAAGCTGATATGAGGTCAGAGGTTAAGAACATGCGGCACCACCTCGGCCTCATGGCCTCAGTCTGTTTGCTCGACAAATACAAAACATAACCTCAATTATACCAGACTGTACCCTACAGAATAATTGAGGTCATGTCTTGACTTAATTTTGAAAAAGAATTTTTGAGTGCAGACATAATGTTTGGATCTTGCTGAAATTGTAAAGTCTTTAAACAGTGTAACTGATGCCGCATTCCCACTGCATGGCATTGCACGGCCCTACTCAACTCGACTTCTTTTTTTGGTTTACCATCAACAAAAGTTGTGAATAGTACCTAGTACTTTTTTCGGTGCCACCTCGGTTGAGGTTCCAAGCGAGCTGAGCCAATATTAGAAGGTTATGTTAAAACACTGCAAACCACTCGTGAAAGAGAACCGTCACTAACGGACAAGGGACGTCTTGCATAAAACTGCCATTTTTGTATCCAGTAGACCCAGATTTAGAAAATGCAAGTCTGAAAACCATGCCATATGCTGCGCTGTGTGTTTCGTTCTCTACTCCGTACAATTGACAAAGGGCAGACGTTCCTTTATTTGGTTGGTTAATGAAAGATGATGTCGCAGTAGTTTCAGGCAGCGCCACTATAAGAACCATATTATGCTAATTTTCAGGTTCAAAATAGTATTATTCGGTTATATCAGAATGGGTTTGCATAGTTTAATTTTCAAAAAACTCCATATTTGTGCTGTACCACACATTGCTGCAGCTCCTCTTTTCACCCTGTGTGTTGAGTTCTCTGTTTTAGCTACAGAGTGAGGCATTGCGCTTCTGTTCCATCTTTGTTGGGAGTTGCACATGCGCAGTAGCTTGGTAAGGACTACTAGCCATTCAGAAGCAGAGTATGAGGGCGTGCCATTATAGCAGCTAGGCAAGCATTATAACCAAGGGGGTAAGCCTCTCCTCTCTAATCGTAGCTCCTATGGCACTATTTTAATGCTACGTTAGCATCCCATTGACAGCCATTCATTTTGACGTCACTTTGACAACAAATAACTTTACATCTGAAGTGTTTAAAGA
>NC_045755.1:2253634-2258532 GCF_008692095.1 Etheostoma spectabile
TATTTGTCCATTGTTTATTTCTAAAGAAACACAACAATGTATAAAAGGCTCCATTACCTTGTTTCTCACGGTATGGCTCCGAAGCAGAGTTTTTTGTAAAAATAGGCTAACGATTGTGTCACAACCAAGCGACTTGCTGTCACATAGTCGACAAATCGCCGTATTGTCGGGAGAAGCTCGCAGACAATTTGGACTTACATCAGCTGTTTAGGTTTAATTACTAATGTTAACTAGCATTTTAGTCAGCAATAATTAGCCTGTGCCTATGTTATCTCCTAACATACTGTATACCTACGCTCTCCGTCACTGCTGATTGGGAATGATTGAGATTTCTCTTGGCACAGCTACCAGAAGACTTGCGTCACATCAACGTCATCAAGCTCAGTTTGAGGCTGCGTAGTACCGCTCAGCCATCACCGGAAAAGTGCTTCCAATATCTTTCACTGGTCTCCGTCCAGAGCAACGGGATCTGTTGGTCCACTTCTTTAACTGTCTATGATTATAACGTGTGTTACAAAGTGATGCACGTTTGTCTCTGAAATAAAGGCTGGACTACAATAGAGCTGTTTGGAGCAGTTTGTGAACAGTGTTTTCTGTTGAAGATGGCAAGTCCCTTTGGGGGTGTGTAAACCAAATAGGTGTAAACCTATAACGTGCACAACAAAGATACATGACACGAGAAAGGAAAGGGAAAAAGCCAAATAGCATAATATGATAACTGCATAATTTACCATACTTACAGCATATAAAAGAAGTAATTCCCTTTCAAAAAAGAGACTTGAATAAATTCAATATCACAGTCGCCCTACCTGAGGAACAAAGTGATTCTAGCATTGTACAGCGCACATCAAAACGATTGGTGTCAGTGTGCAAGATCAGCTACATACTGGCAGCCTGTTCAAATCAAATAATTTTTTCATTGTGAGGAAGAAGACATGACCTGTAGTAAGGCCAAAGAAATAATGCAGAGCACAATTTTGCACACTGTGTATTTTTATAAATTGATATATTTATAGTATGCATTTTTGCTAGAAAATGTATCCAAATGCCTTGAGGTAAACACTGAAATTGATATATAGTTATCCAGGGAAAACCGGCTGAGCTTTTCTGCTTATTTTCGACACCGACCTGGTTCATAATCTAGCATATAAACACCTTAACAATTTATATCCCCCTGGCACTGAGCTGTGCCACAGGAGTCGCTGGGGGCCTTTTCAAACCTCCAATATTTCACTGCTCCCATCTGCCCCTATTTGCCCCAGTCACTGTAATCACAGTAGCTGGCTGTCAGTATGTCTGCTCAGAGCACTGAAACCAGCACATAGTGACAGAGCTTGCACTCATCGTACCATCACACTGAGTTGTTGACTTGTTGTACAAGATCTGCTGGATCAATCATCTCCATCGTAGAGACAATTGAAAGCACCTTAACACTGGAAAGCTCCGCATCCTTTCTATGTCTAATACCACTTGTTAATTAACCATTCTGTGGTTCCCGCCTGTGGATATAAGATAACAGAGAGGCTTGATTGGAGCAGACAAGCAGATTCTTTGCTGTGCGCCCACAGCTCGCAGTTCTGAAATGCTGCCCACACTGTGCCTGTTAGCAGCAACAGGCCTAGCCGGGAGTGAAACAAGTGCCTAAGAAGAACATGAAACATATGACTTTTAGATGCATGCTGCTGTAGGACGAGGTAGGAAGACGGCGGACTGAAGTGGCCTGACAGAGCCTGATAAAGAAGCACAGCTGTGACAGAGTTTGCTTTCGCAGACACGACTGTGCCCCGAACTAGCCAACAGACCGCATGGTGTCATGGCACGACATTTCAGACATCGGCCTGAAGGAAAAAATGCCAGTACTGTGTAAAATAAGGTATCCACTTTTTAGACTAAAGGAAAGACATGTGGTGCAGCCTGACAGGCTGATTCATTGAATGGCTTTCCAACTGTCGACATGGGGTTTGGAGACGTGCAGCCACGCTGGCTGTCATCGTGATCGGTCATCATTCTGTTTCCCTACTGAGACGTTCAATGACATGCAATGAAATGCTGTATGTCAGATGTCTTCCTCACACCTTATAGTGTGTCTTTGTGCGTGTATAGCCTATGTGGGTAACTGCTTTGGTGTGTGTGTGTGTGTGTGTGTGTGTGTGTGTGTGTGTGTGTGTGTGTGTGTGTGTGGGTGGGTGTGTGTGTGTGTGGGTGTGTGTGTGTGTGGGTCTAAATATTTGGCTAAATCATATAAAATGTGTGTCTCCAGGAGAGGATCCTGAGACAAGACGCATGAGAACGGTGAAGAACATCGCTGACCTGCGGCAGAACCTGGAAGAAACCATGTCCAGTCTACGGGGGACACAGATCAGCCACAGGTAGGCACACAGATGGCACCCCCCGTTACTTACTGGTAATTCCGACAATGAAATTATTGGGACCATGGATATATGATTTTTTCCAAGAAATCGTAGATTCAGTCCATCAACCCTCCAGTCATAAACTTTCTAAACTGTCAAGGCTGTAGCTACAGCACATGCAAAACTAAGCAGTAATTCTTTCCTAAAACAGTCTAATGTCACCATTTCCTTGTTTTTACAGTCAATCTAATCTCCGCCAATCATAATACATTTTAAAACAATTTTAAAATGGCTGCCAAATGACTTGTTTCAGGTCTGAAGTGAATTATTCTGCGCAACCTTGCTTTAAAGGAATACTTCACCCACACAATGATCATTTGTATATCAGTTACTCACCACCTGTTGCCTTGAACTCTCCCGTGCCTCCACGATAAACAAAGAATCCAAAAATGGGTTGAGTAAGTAATATACAAATGATAAGTTTTAGGGTGAAGTATTCCTTAAAGCTGCTATGTTATCTAACTGAGACAGTAGTGTCATGTAACACACCTCGATTTGGATCATTTATATCTCACAAACCATATGTTAAATTGCTCCTTTCTGCTTCTTAGGTGGATTACTTAATTAATTATACTTTTACTGGCAATAGATTAGTGTGACAGTGTGTTATGGCTGACCACTACTGCAACATTTGCCGGTCGGCTTCAAAGATTCGACCCACCACCTGGCTTCCTGCAGGCAGCCTGCAACTTCAATCAGTCACTTGTTATAGAAGTAAATCAAATGCAGAGAAAACTTTGCATTTGGCTGCCAGTGGTTATTATAGGACACTTCCGCTTTTTTTGAAGTGACATATGATACAGTCACATCTAAACTTCTTTTTCTGAACACTATAAGTAAAGTTTGCTGTTTGGCTTCTTTGGGTCTGTCTGCTCTCCACTAACACCCAAAATACCTAGCTCTTCAGCTGCTTACTGCTCCACTGTGTTCACCAGCTAGTCTTTATAAGGGTGCTTTCACAGCTGAGCAGTTTGGTCCGTTTTAAAAGAACCCTGGAGCGTTTGGTCAGATAGTACAGTTCCTTTGGGGTAGTGTAAAAGTTGTGGTGCGGACCAAACAACCGGACTCTGGTCTATCTGAAAACGGGGGGTCTCGGTTTGCTTCAAAGTGCACTAGAGTTCGAGTCACTTTAAGTGAAAACGTGATCCGACCCAAATATAGAAGTAATTGATTTATGAGGACTATGGTTACCTGGTCCTCAGATCTCTGCAGGGTAAATCCAGACAGCTAGCTAGACTATCTGTCTAATCTGAGTTTTCTGTTGCACAACTAAAACAACTTTTGAACGTACATGTTCCACCAAAACAAGTTCCTTCCTGAGGCTCTTTTGCAGAAACACAGTGGTTCTGTCCGGTACTTAGGCCCATGACGATTGTGATTGGTTTAAAGAAATGGCAATAAAGCAGAGCACATTATTCTCCCATCCCAGAATGCTGTGTGGACTAGCCAGACCTTCTGAGCAGCGCTGTGGAGGAAGGTCTGGCAATGCGAGACTAACCGTACTATAGGTGTGAAGGGGACCAGTGTCAGCCTGCTTTTCAGGGCTGGGAAGGTAGTGTACTGTTGTTTTTTTAGCTTTTTGGCTGGGAATGAACCAAAACAATACAGTTCCAGGCCGGAATACTAGAACAATGAGTTAAAAGATGCAAACGCGCTCCATTAAGCTGAGGTGGTAATAATTCTTTGTGGGTTTTTAGTTCACATTACACATCGTAAATATGAAAACATTGGTCCTAACAGCTTTATGAAATAAACATGGTAATGTTGCGTGCTGGTATAGATTCTAGTATCTCTATGACCATCGACAGAAACAAGCAAATATGCAAAATATAAAGAAAGGAAGAACAAGGACAACAGAGCAACCATAATATTATCATCTCATCTGAGAGCTGCAGCCTATATATGATTTTTTTCAAAGGCTACTTTCACACCAACGTAATATGTGACAAGTTGATTGGGCTGTAACGATGCGTCATAGGCAAAACAAAAGACACACTATGAAGGAGAGACACACATGTCACAACCAAACCACTGAAGATAACCAGTTTCCTTTGTGATCACAGTTTTATGTCCCAGCACTTAATATGCAAGTCAGTTTCCTTGTGCATCAGTTGTTCTTGGAAAATAAAAACAGTTCTGATTTTTGATATGTAATTAAAAAACAGGCGTCATCTTCCTCACCAGCTGGCAAACAAGTAATGACATTCAGGTGTTGATGGACAACCAGCATCTTAAAAGACTGTCCCATCTGTGAGCCATGGGCAACATGGACAATCTAACAGTGTAGCGGCTGCGGCTCAGGCGAGGACACAAATGATAACCATTGGTTTATGTCAGCTCCCCAGGCAATAGTTCCCTGCTCGCCTTGCTGCTTCAGCCTGTTATTTTGTGTGTTTTGCCCCATTTGCAGAGGAAGATGGTGGCCAGGCTTCAGACAGCCATGACAGATGGGTGTGTGTGTGTGTGTGTGTGTGTGTGTGTGTGTGT
>NC_045755.1:2258542-2273154 GCF_008692095.1 Etheostoma spectabile
GTGTGTGTGTGTGTGTGTGTGTGTGTGTGTGTGTGTGTATTTTGTACTTTTTTTATTTCGAGGAGTCTCAGCCAGGCACAATCAATACAGCACCATTGTCTTACCAACACGTTTAATCCAATGGGGCACACAGGGTAGGGGTGTGAGGTGATTGGTCTGAGTCTACAAGTCTCATTCTCATGCATTAGGCGCATAAGGACAGTTAGCGTGAATTATGTACAAAATGCATCATCATACCTCCAAATTAGCATCATATGGGGTGTCTGCATGTGTGTAGGTGTGTGTGATTTGGAGCAACATAACAACAAAGCAGCAAGCAACCATCACATTTAATGGAAAAAAGGGTAGTGGGCTCCTGACTGTGTGCCACTGCGGACATGTTCATATTTTAAATGGAAGGATAGCCTCTGAGTATGCATGCCAATTCTGTCCATGACAAAAGGCTGGCCAGACCATCCTAATCTGTCCCCTGGATAAGAAACGGCTGTAATCACCATGACGCTTTGAAGCACCTTTAGTAATTAATCGCTGTTATGCTCGAGCAGACATCACTGTCATATTCATCACTCTTTCTCCATGGTCTGTCTTTGGGATACTCCCTCAATACCTGTCTACATCCCATTCTTCCATGCTGAATGATTCCATGCTGAACACCCAGACTGGGTGTTCAGCAGGAATCATCAAAACATGGAAATGTAGTTCACAAGCACAACAACAGCCACCATAGTTTCTTTTTTTAACTGGTATCTGCACTATAAAACATTAAATATGAACAAGTTTTTCCCCTTGTCATGGATATAGTCAATTGTTATGTCAACAGTTAAGCCCTTATACGGGATGTGCTGGTGGAAGCATTGACCTTTACAAATCAACACTGAAAAGAGCATAAGTTGAATGCTTTGTATAGAAGCAGATTTGTGAAGGCGTAATCATTATCCTTATCTTATTTACACTTTTCACCTTTCATATTTTCAGCAGTTTTGATCATTTAGTTTCGGCTTAAAGTTTTACTCATTGGTCTCAGTGTATCGTTTATAATTGTTTGAATATATATACAAAAAAATGTACTCATTCAAAATTATTTTCTGTTATTATCATTATTTATTTAATTTAAAGGGTAATTTAATGGCTTGGCTTATGACAGGAAATGAGAGAGAGAGATGAGGAACAACATCCTCGGCCAGACACAAACAAGGGACCCTTAGGTCACCTTTTTTAAGAGTTTTATTTTTTTTATTTTTTGTAATCTTTGTCACCTTGGTTGTCTTTTGACACCTCCCAGGCCTGTCCCCAGTGTGCCCCCTCACATGTCACAGCCATGGCCACAGCTCACACAGACGCTTGCTCCCCTCCTCCTCTACTGCATCTTTTACATATTCAGGTAGGACAGGCTATAAACAAAGGGTGTGCTTGTCTATTTAATTCTAATGGAGCAGAATACAGGAACAGTGACTAAACTAGGCAACTCTTCAGTGCCAGTACAAAATTAGAATTTATTGAAATGATGATCGGTAACATTTTGCCACATTCCCAATCTGAAAAATGTGTGTATGGCATTGCTATTGTATGCGACTTGACAAGGAATATATTCAAAACAGATGTTTCACCTATCTGTCTTATGATTGCACTAAAGAACAGAAAGCCATCTGAATGCAAAGACAACCCCAAATACCAGTTCTTAATATTGCAATCTACATTCTAAAGTTCACTGCCATGTTAGATAAAATATACTACTGTGGTGATTATGGAGCTCATTAATATCTGCTCTTTTTTTTTCATTCATTCATTCATATATTTATTATACAGGAAAGTTAGAACAAGTAACATTACATTACAATATAAAAACGGGCCTGACTCAATTTAAAAACTGGTTTTCAGCAGGTTCCTGTTCTGCAGAAACATAAAACATGGTTGCAGCACGTCATGGCAGACATTAATACAAGACATCGATATGGCAAAATACATTTTGACAACTAAAAACAACAATACAGTTACATAAGGACAAAGACATTTATACAAGACATCAGCTGGGCTAGACAAATACAGACAAAGCAAACAAGGCTTGGACAGTACATGAGCAAATTAATTAATGCGTGCAAGTGTAACTGTTAAGAAGGAGCTGTCACCATTATTTTTGCAGCATTATAGGTTTGGGCCTCTGCTCCATAAGGACTTTGCTTTCAGAAGTTTCACGTTCAGTATGAAAGTTAAACTGGCTAGATATTGCGTGCTTGCCTGGGAACTTGTGGCAGCTAATGTTACCTAAAATTACTAACCCAGTTGAAAAAGCTCTATGTGGTAGCACTACAGTTTCCGAGGCCATGAAACCGTGTCCCTTTCTTTTTGAACTGATCTTACTACTTTGATACTGCAGCCGTCATGGCAGCTCAGTTCACATCCGCAACATTCTTCAGAGATCCGTATGTGTTGGGGCCTCCACAAACAAACAGTATTGATTAAAAAACACATTAAGTCTCCCTCCTCTGAGGGTTTTTTATTTATATCCGGACAATGGAAAATGGTATTGATTGTCAGTTGAAGGGAAAAGAAACTGCTCTGTGTAAAGGTGTAAAGGCATGCCGTCATCTTCAAAGACAAACCTGGCACAGCAAGCAGAAAAGGGAAATCTTCCTTGCTCTTGTGTCCCTGTCTGCTGGAGCCTGAGGGATCCCTGTTTAGTCCCATGAGGATTCAGCACCCGCCAGAAAACATTCTGAACATAATAGCTTCACTCCGTCCGGGTGTGTTTATTTTGTGTTTACATTTGGAGTGAGTAGACGAGGTATGCAACAGTAAAGCTAGCTACCAAAATCACAAGTTCTTAACAGTAATGATGGGTCAAATCCAGAGGCACTTTTCCATCCAAGACATTGTTTTTGTGAGAGACTGAGTGGTGTCATGATTGAGCTGGAGGAAGGCACTTCTTGACAAGATGAGTTTTCAGTCTATGATGGAAGATGGGAAGTGACTTGGCTGTTCTGACTGAAATGCGTGTGTGCATTTGTGTGTCTGAATGATGGTTGTGTTGGCGGGGAACCTTTCTCAGAATCCAGATTGAAGATGTGCGCTGTGATGGCAATGAGCAATTTCTCTGAAATTGCTCTCAATCTAGTACGGTTTAACATCTGCCAGCACCAATGCCAGCCTCACTGCTACATACGTTACACACGCAAACACACAAAACAAGGTAGTGACACATGCCAGTGTTTTTAGTTTAATTTAATGTTATTGGTTTTTTTGCACAATCGAATCTTAATAATGTAACTTCATTAAATTTTTTTACATAAATCCAGTTCATGAAACCAGACCACTAACGGCAACTGTGAACTCATAGCTGGTTAAATAGGTACAATTTAACAATAATAAAATGATGAACGATAGATAAATTGACGCCAACTATGGCTAACTAAGTCTGTCCACTACGCCAGTTAAAATAAGCACACTTATTAATTTCAAATCTGCTGCTGGGAGTACAAGATTTATGTTTATGTTGAGCCCACTTACAATGGAACAGTTTTCACCTTTTATATAAACTAATACAACTCAATGGAATACAATCCTAATGGTGGATAGTTAATGTAGTGTACTTCATGTTATATCAATTCCAGAATGTGTGAATATTGCAAGTTTTGTGCAATACTACACCTGTCACTCATGACGTAAAATGGAATTACTCTGAAATTTCAAATAATGGCTCACTTTAAACTAGCAAGCTTATTTCATAAAGTGAGTTGTAAATGAGTGAACAAGGAATTGATTTTGGAGACTTTGTTGAGATTTAACTTTCAATTTATAGGTTGATACCAAAAAGTATACTCTGGGCCTGAAAGGGGAAGCCAATGCTGAAGTTCCGTATACCTGCATTCCATCTAATTTCCTGCAGGGGGTGACTCCAAGAAGTCTGTTTCAATAGAATGAGAAAATGAGCCTACTTATCAAGTGATTTATTACATCACTAAAAATGTTCATAACAAGTTCATGGTCTCAATAGCAAGTCTTCTTCAATAGAGCATGTTCATTTTGTAAATTGTGGTCCAATTTAGAGTTGAGTGCACAATAAAGCAGGGGATGCTTTAGGGCGTGGCTAGCTTGTGATTGCCAAGTTGCTACTAGGTGGTGTCCTTGGCTTCTCAGTCTGATCCACCCCTCGTTCATTCCCAGCTCCACCTTTTTTTCCAAATATTGTCACTTCTGGCTACAAAAAAATAAGATGGACAGCCAAAATGCCAGAATCAAGGCATCAAAACGGTAGTACACAAACCAATGGGTGAGTCCACGGTGGCTCTCTTCTACAGTCTGTGGGTTATACCAACCCCAATAGAGGCATGATGTTCAGCAGCAATAGTTATCCAACAAGCTATCCAAAAAAAGAGCATGCACAAGATTCAAGATTTCTTTATTGTCGTACCACAGTACACTGTAGTACAAAATTACATGCAAAGTTGACTGCTTAAAAGAATACAGCACAAAAACAATTAAAAACACAGTGGAAAAATCAAGTTATTAGTTATATGAATTTAAAAAAAAAAGAATAAATGCTGATATGGGTGTGCAGAGCATGTAGAGGGATAAATATAAATAAAAAAACTGTAAAAAATATAAATATCTAGATACTAGATACATACAGTTGAGAAGAGTATAAAGATGCTGGCTTTCACTGGAAACCCCAAACTTAAAGTCTTCTAAAATAAATTCATTTAAAAAACTCTGGAGTGTAAGACTGTGTAGCTGATCTTGTTTGGATCGTTATTTCTAAAAGAGCAAATAACTGCCTGAGAAGTAAAGAGTCCTGTCATCACAAAATGATTATCGGTCCAGAGATAGACTGGCGCTTTACAATCTGTTCATAATTTTTCAAAGGTTGCTTCTCTGAGTTGCTGCTACTGTATATTGTATACTGTATGTGTGTATGAGAAACCTTGATCTCTGTTCAGAGGGACAAAGCTATAGGGTGCAAAGCATGAAAGAACTGCTATTATGCAAAAAATACTGTGGCCAATATTGAACATGACATTTGAGAGCCTTTGAAGTGGTGCTGCAGAATTACATTTTTACACAAATCAGTGAATGAACCTCCATGAGAAATACATGTTTAACTGTTCAACTCTCAGACCTCATTAGCAGCAGCAAGGGAAAGTTCCAGTGTATTTATATTTAGCATTGCTCAGCAATAACCAATCCCCTCCTGTCAACATGGATTCTTGTCCCGC
Source organism: Etheostoma spectabile (assembly GCF_008692095.1). NCBI lineage: Eukaryota > Metazoa > Chordata > Actinopteri > Perciformes > Percidae > Etheostoma > Etheostoma spectabile. The sequence continues at coordinate 2,263,753 of NC_045755.1, forward strand.
TGAGCTCTTGGCCAAAGAAAAAAAGCCTCCCTCTCTTTGGATTTATTTTGGTTTGGGTTCTGCTTTATACCACATAGTGTAATGAAGCAAAGATCCTGAAAAAGCAGCAGTTTAACAAACAATAACAACATGTTGTTATATGTAGTCTCTAATCATACATTTTGTATTACATTTTTTTTAATTGAACATGTGTGTTCATATGTGGTACATGCTCATTTATCTCAACACACACGCACGCAAAGATACAGTCTTAATCTGTTTGTCTGTCTCTCTTCTTTTTTTCTCTCTACTGCCAAGAGATAAAGATAAGCTGATTTAGCACACCACATTGTGTAAGAATAGTTTAATGATTTTGATTTATATACCTTGGCAAATTGATTCTTGTATTTCCATATTCGGGCGGGATCACTTGTCAGATAAGCAATTATTTTATTTTATTTTTTATTTATTTGGCGTCTTGGTAATCTGATATGGCACTGCGTGTGTGTGTGTGTAAGTGTGTGTGTGTTGATCCCAGGAGGTGTTGATAGAGATGAGTTGTGAATATGGCTGGCATCGCTGCCCCTCTCATGTTGGCACTTGGCATCACAGGGGTGCAGTGTACCGCCCTTTCTCACTGATCACACACACACACACACACACACAAACACACACATACACACAATGCTGTTCTCACACCTCTCTCACTGCTGATGTGTGAGACACTGCTTGAAGATGTTATTGATTTTGTCCCTTAATAAAGGCTGGCATCCACATAGGAGTATCTCTCATCCCCCCACATACCCAGCCATTGTCCTCTACTTCAACTGCATCGAGCTACATTTCTACCTTAAAGTTATTGTTTCCAAAGGCTATATTTTAGCATGTGTACAGCAACCATGCAGTACATGTTTGTATTGGCTGCATCTGTACAGCATTTATACATACTGGGAGACAACGCATAATTACATTAGAATGAATATGCTGATAATGCTACAATTGAACGTATTAACATACAAACATCATAACCGTATATTGTGTAAATTGTATATGATGTTTTATCGTAGTGTTAACATCCATGCTAGAAAAGCCTTAATCCTGTTGCTATATGTGTTAGTCATGTTTCCATGGCAACACGTATCATATATAATGCAGCACACATTCCATCTTGTTTACACAGGTATGTTTGTGCCTAGAGTGCACATAGCAAATTATCCTCAAAGCTTCGTGGTTGATTGGGTGGTGTGTTCAGTCTGTCATCATGTGAATGTAGTGCACTCTTTTTCCCAGCAGAGAGAGCTCAAGTAAGGTACCACTGCCATGCTTTGCTCTCTGTGTCCACATACATCAAGCTGCAGGGCTTGGTGTGTGAGTATATTATTTTTGCATTCATGCTGGCTCACTTGCAGCACTTCTTTCATGCCGTGTGCCAATATGAAAAAATCTAGCAGGATTTTGCTCTCCTTTGTTGCAAAAAGTTATCTGGCAAGGAATCCTCTGAAGGATGGAAGTCATGTATTGCACAGAAGTTGACATGTTCGGATCCTTCTACAACATTTGATCATCAGGTTTTATTTCTTTTCTTAGTTGCTTTTATTTGCTAACAGTTCATTTATTCTGACACTTCTCTTTCCTACAAAAGATCTCTCTTGCTCTAGAGGTATTTACATCCTGCCATTCATTAGTTAATGGTGATATAGAGTATCAATTTAGAAAACCATATTGGAAATGACAATGCAATACATATCTGCAAAGTTGCCTTTGACAAAGTCTATCTTTAAACAACTTTCTTTTTTGACATTTCAGAGGTATATTTACTTGCTACATCACTGCGTATGCAAATGCGACTGTTTCAGATTTAATTTTCTGTGGCATTTCAAAAGTGTTTATCAAATATACTTGATGAATAGACAGAAACATAGCACTCTCTCTCTCTCTCTCACTCTCTCTCTCTCTCTCTCTCTCTCTCTCTCTCTCTCTCTCCATCTCTATGTGATGTACGTGATGGTGTGACATATGTTCTCAAGGGAGCATTCACTTTCTGCTCTCCTCCCCCTCTGCAAGTTAACCCACTGGAAGAAACAGCACTTTAGGAAGGTCACACACACATAAAGCAATGTCAGAAGGAACAGCTTGGGATTTGAAGCGAGTGGAACTCAACTGATGTAGACAGCCCTCCACTTAAAATATGACAGATCTTTTCACCTGAATGATTTCCATTTGCATAGGAGTGCACCTGATATGATGACAAAGACTTGTTATTTAGTCAATCTGAGGCACTTTTCCCAAGACCCTCCATAGTGGAATACTTAACAACGGTCAGAAAATACCATGTTGATAACTTTAGGTTTTTTGCTGTGTCATGTCAAAAGTTTAATTTAATCAACCCTTCATTTTCTCTTTCTACACTTCCATCTCCACAGTACACTAGAGACAACCTTTGACACCACAGTAACTACTGAGGTCAATGGGCGGAGTCTACCAGCCCTCACCACACGCTCCTCCCCCATGGCCTGGCGTCTGGGCCAATCACAAACCCCGCGTCTCCAGGCAGGCGACGCCCCCTCAATGCCCAACAGCTATGCTGCGCCCAGGGCCAGCACGACGAGCGCTGGCACCACCACAGGGCGCTACAGCGGGCACTCGGACCCCTCCAGGTTTGTGTACAACGCCCCCCTGAGGCGAGCAGCAGCAGGGGCGAAGGGGGCGGAGCAGGGGGAGAAGGGAGGAGGAGGGCTGGAAGGAGGGAAGCAGATGGAGATGGCAGGGTACATGAGTGATGGGGACCTCCTAGGGAGGAACGGCCGGATGGATGAGACCACCAGCGGGTAGGATGACTAGTGCTAAGCATGTTAGCTTCCTCCAAAATTCACTAAAACACATTTTGTGTATACTTTTTGTGCATTGTTTACATGCATATTTGCTTGCAAGCAGTCTTCTTTTGGTGGCGCATTGCTATGTGTCTTGGCCCATTACTGCCACCAATTGGCAACCAGAGGAATAGCATAAAACTGACTGCAGGATGTGAATTGTTACATCTCTGTGTTCACATGCATGCCTATGTGTACATGATCCAAACAAAACAAAAGATAATTAGATTTGATGATTTTTTTAATCCTCAGTGTCCTCCTTGGTTACTAGCAACTGTGTGGAGGACTGGATGTGCCCACAGTTTTCTTTTTATTACTTAGATTTTCTTATGGGGAGACAGAAACTACGCACCATAGCTTTAACTCATGAAAACGAACCTTGAACATCATCATAGCCAGCTCTAAATCGTATTCGCTAAAATGAAAATTATTGTTAATCAATATAGACTAATAGCAGGTACCAAACTTTTGTTTTGAATTTTGGTGGTAGGGCCTTTATAGTTGAATCAGTGACTGAACATTTGTGTATTTTGACAGCTCAATGCACTGAAACGAGACACAACACAAGCAAGCATTTATAAAACATTTTTACCAACATGATGACACACGAAAAACATCAATGTGATGACACATGCACAGCGTTTAGAAAACCCGCTGCAAGAAGCTCACAAGACGGCGGAAGCTTTTTCCAGGGGACACTAAAGAGTGATTTATTATTTATTACGGGACACACAGCGCTTTTTGTTGCCGTTTGAGGATTATGAAGTTATTGAAGTTAGCTATCCGTCAGTGGTGTTGGAAACTTAGCTTAAGTGGAAATTTATTTGGCCTTTTTTAACATTGTGATGGCATGATTCAGATACTATTTCAGATATCTGCTGTAACCTAACGTTAGCCTTTCACCTTTTATTATTATGTCTGAATCATGCAATTATTACGACGGATTACACTTTATAGGGTACGAACCATATAAGTGAGTGCTGGCTGTGTGCTGTCTGCTTCTTGCAGCGCTTTTTGGATTAATTGACTATTTACTTATTTTTTGCCAAATTGGTGAAGATGACAGTAGTTACTCACAATACCCATCTACCACCTGAACTCACTCTCATTGTGCAGAGTGTAAAACCTTCAAGATACAGTTTACCTCCTACATTCAATCTTTAGTGGTTAAACATGTAGTTTGTTTTTTGCCTTTTATGCATTGAACACATTACTTAATTTTAATTTTAGAACACACTGATGTTCATGACATGTTGTGAGTAAGCTTTACTGCCTGAAGCTTTAATATAGATTTGTCCTCATCATTTATACAAATACTACTATCATGAATACAAGTTCCATACACATTTCCACTAAATGCCGCAGTGCCTGCTGGGTTCAGTTTAAAAATGCCCTGCAAGTTACGGTTAGCTGTGTATTCATACAGTCACCAAGGCCTCACTCATTTTTCGATGTACATTAAGACAAATAGCCAGCTGACATCTACCAAGGCTATCATAGGTCCGTTATGCCTTAAAAGGGTACTCTATACACTGACAGATTACCTGACTGAAAAAATAAGTCAGTGTCTTCCACAACACATCACAATGGCATGTGTGTGGATGTCTGACCTTCATTCACTCAATAGCAATAAAGGCCTGGGAGCAATTCACATTCCCCACACACACAAACACACATTCCCACTTGGCATCTGTGCACTTAAGATTTCCCGAAAAGAGTGTTGGGGGGGAGGGCAAACTGTCAGAACAGAAAATGTAGCAACACGTTGGGAGGGAAAGGTGATTAGCTGAATTATTAGCCTAATTAGCTCAACACTAATGATCCCCATGTCTTATCAGCCGTGTCTGATAGCTTTCTAGCAGTAGCCTCAAATCTTACCACTTACTAACTGGCACATGCACTTATACACATACATCTAAACATGCACATTGTTGTAATGTAACCTGGACAGTGGTTGTTTATTAGTATGTAATCCATCAAGTGTTTTCTCTACTGGTTTAGTTTAAATAGATTGAATTAATTAAATTAAATATCACAAATTCGGGCTTTAGAATCTGTCCAGCATACAACACCCTCTTCACCTTCTACTTCCTCTAATTAATTCCCCTCTCACAGATACCTAACAGACGGCGGCCTCCATCTGTATGCACGCAACGCAGGCCGAGCCTCAGACGGGGCTTCTTCTCGAGAAGCCTCCCAGCGCGGGAGCAAAGAGATGCAGGGCGACATAGACAGGTAAGGATGGAATCTGTCAGTCATATACTGCTTGCTTCGCTGATGTGTGTTTGACATCGGTGTGGACCACGCCCAGGTCTAATTGGGTAGTTTGGTCAGTTGTGAGATTGATGCACGGACACACTGAACATTGTAAAATATCCACATTTGCATACAGTTTTTACATTTCACATTCCAGTTCAGATTTCTGGCATTCGGCTGATGTTCCTCTGCAGAGCACTCTGCGATGAGTCTGTGTCAGCTTCAGTGGCTTTGCTTCTTGCCGTTCACGTTCAATCAGAAGCCAGGTGGATGTTTGCAAGGGCAGATCCACCAGACTGTGCTCTGCAGCCAGTGATGCGTGTGTGCGAGAAAAGTGGCATGCGGTGGTGAGAATGGCAGAAAGTTTGAAACCATATAAACTTTTCCAAGCAGAAACTACAGGCACATCCTCTTAGAGACAGTTAAATTGATTTGATATAACGCGTGGTAAAACATTCACCTTGTGACCGCTACCGAACATTTGCTCATCAAAAGAAAGCCTGAAGTAAAAAGTAGGAAGTAAGTTCATGTCCTTCCAAGGTGATACTAAGGTCACCACCCTAATGCAGGGACATCCTGGACTAAATGAGTTGAAAAGAAGAGACGTGCTATTGATTTAAAGCTGTCAAGCTAAGATTGTGATGACAGGCCTTCAGAGAGGCTGCTGGGAATTGACTGATGCAGTGACATGTCCCAGCCTCGCACCTCCCAACTTCTGCCAAGATTTTAATGAGTGGCAATGTTTTGAGGAGTGGAATGCTTGAAAGGCAATCAGATATGACTCCTTAAGAACTAGTGGGCTTTTGTTTTAATGCTTTACATTATTAAAGGGCTGTTAAAATACTCTACTTCAGTTTAAGTATCCTATTCAAGGTTCCTATGTGCTAATTGTGCAGGGTGAAGTACAACTTGCAGACGTTCCGGTGATGTTTTGCATCCTGCTGAATCGGTCTTTGTTTGCGTTACCATTCAATATAATCCAATTGTTTCCCTGCCCAGACCATCCTTCTGTTTGTTGTGTACGTGCTTCTTCTCACAACTACGGTTGTCACAACAGTCAATTGAGCCAGTCAGCCGGGGGCGAGTCCGATCATATCTGTATTCGGCCGAGCATCAAAACACGCTAAACCTGGCCGGAGGTTCAGAATAGGCGATTAACCTGCCCCCTGTCAGCCTCACACAGATCGGCCTGTCAGACTTTGACACTCAAAAGGATGGACAGGATAAGAATAAGTATGAACCCTGTTTCTTCCATTTGCTGTTGTATCTTCACCCCGCATGTGTTTAATCCCTGCATTTTAATATTATGCCTAAAGTGTCCCTCACCTTGCTTTCACATCAGTCCCAAAAAATTGCAGCTTTTCTCAGCTTCAGTTTGTGTTAGCACTTTGGGCCTCAGGGGCAATGAGGAAATATTGATGCCTGCTTTTCCTTAAGATGCCTGCAGGCAACAGACTCCAGATTGGATCAGAATCTGAACTCTGGAACCCTGTTTTATTTCCTTCCAGCCTCCAGTTTCCCTCGTAAAACTATATGAATGACTAAGCACACAACAGTACACATGCCTTTAATGCTTCCCGCTGCCTCCCTCTGACATGTGTGATTGTCAGAAGCTGAGCTGTCACTTCCCACTGACACACAACAAGGCTCAGGGGCGGAAATTCATTTCTGAAGCGATTGCTCCCCGGGCTTTACACCTTTAGCCCAGCTTTACCTCCTTCCATAGGGCAGGATCTGCCTCCCATGATTGGTTCCTTCTTCATTCCAAAGCATTCGTCTTCCTTTCCACATAACCCCACCGGCTTTAAGTGAAATGAGTAGCGGATAAGGCCCAAGGTCAAACAACTGCTGTTTCTTGATTTTGAACAACTTTTTGCCTCCTCAAATGCACATGATGACGTTCTAGGAATGACAAACACCAGTAAACCATTTATTCTTAGATTGTAAGTGAGTTAAATATACATTAGTTTCTCCTGCCCCCTCTACTATATAGCTAATGGTCGGTAAACCAACCGGATAAAGAGATAAAATGTTAGTGTGCAGTAAGCTGTTGACTAAAGGGGGAAAACAGTATCTTCATTGACATTCAGGAGTGATTTTCTGATAAAAAAATTGTAGTTATATATGATATTTTTCTTGTACTTCTTATCAAATTCATCATTTAAATTTGAATGTTCTTGAATATGTTTTATCAGTCTCCAGAGAATGAATATGAACTTGTTTCACTCAGTTTAACTTTGTTTTTGTTTTTTTCTTCTTCTTTTTTTTAAGGAAAAAGCTCCAAACTCAAACCTCAACCACAACCCAACTGTCTTGTGGCTATTCTGCATTCTGGGGATGGGTTCACAAAGACAGACTTTGGCCGTGTCTTAGATCTACCAACTGTAATAGACAGACTTCAGATAGATGTTGCACAAAGCTGCCTAGTTCCTGACTATCTTAAATAGGACTAATTTGCCATGAATTCTGGATGAATTAAGACTTATAAAACTGAAGCACATGTCTGAGTCAGCCACAGCGTTAAACCGCTGAACCTTGTTCACAGAAAATTATTGTCTTCTGGAAGATTCAACAGCTACACTGACATTTTACTGGGAAGATTCAGTGAACAAAGTACCATTACAGGAAACTTCCAGTAGACTAATGGCGGTTTTCCACTGCATGGTACAGTGCCTTGCGAAAGTATTCGGCCCCCTTGAACTTTTCAACCTTTTGACACATTTCAGGCTTCAAACATAAAGATATAAAATTTTTATTTTTTGTGAAAAATCACCAACAAGTGGGACACAATTGTGAAGTGGAACGAAATCTATTGGATATTTTAAACTTTTTTAGCAAATAAAAAACTGAAAAGTGGTGCGTGCAAAATTATTCGGCCCCCTTGCTTTAATACTTTTGTAGAGCCACCTTTTGCTGCGATTACAGCTGCAAGTCTCTTGGGCTATGTCTGTATCAGTTTTGCACATCGAGAGACTGAAATTCTTGCCCATTCTTCTTGCAAAACAGCTCGAGCTCAGTGAGGTTGGGGGAGAGCGTTTGTGAACAGCAGTTTTCAGTTCTTTCCACAGATTCTCGATTGGATTCAGGGCTGGACTTTGACTTGGCCATTCTAACACCTGGAGAAGTTTATTTGTGAACCATTCCTTTGATTTTGCTGTTAGTTGGGACATTGTCTTGTTGGAAGATAAATCTCCGTCCCAGTTTAGGTCTTTTGCAGACTCCAACAGGTTTTCATCCAGAATGGTCCTGTATTTGGCTGCATCCATCTTCCCCTAATTGAACCATCTTCCCGTCCCTGCTGAAGAAAAGCAGGCCCAAACCATGATGTGCCACCACATGTTTGACAGTGGGGTGGTGTGTTGAGGGGTGATGAGCTGTGTTGCGTTTACGCAAACATATGTTTTGCATTGTGGCCAAAAAGTTCGTTTGTGTTTCATCTGACAGAGCACCTCTTCCAATGTTGGTGTGTCTCCCAGGTGGCTTGTGGCAAACTTTAGCGAGAATTTTATGGATATCTTTGAGAAATGGCTTTCTTCTTGCCACTCTTCCATGAAGGCCAGATTTGTGCAGTGTACGACTGATTGTTGTCCTATGGACAGACTCTCCCACCTCAGTGTAGTTCTCTGCAGTTCATCCAGAGTGACATGGGCCCTTGGCTGCATCTCTGATCAGTTCTCCTTGTCTGAGCTGAAAGTTTACAGGGACGGCAGGTCTTGGTAGATTTGCAGGGTGGCGGATACTCCTTCCATTTCAAAATGATCGCTTGACAGTGTCCTTGGGATGTTAAAGCTTGGGAAATCTTTTTGTATCCAACTGGCTTTAAACTTCTCACAACAGTATTACGGACCTGCCTGGGTGTGTTCCTTGGTCTTCATGATGCTCTCTGCGCTTTCAACAGAACCCTGAGACTATCACGGAGCAGGTGCATTTATACAGAGACTTGATCACACACAGGGGATTCTATTTATCACATCAGTCATTTAGGACAACATTGGATCATCAGAGATCCTCGCTGAACTTTGGAGTGAGTTTGCTGTACTGAAAGTAAAGGGGCCGAAAATTTTGCACGCACCACTTTTCAGTTTTTTATTTGCTAAAAAAGTTTAAAATATCCAATAGATTTCGTTCCACTTCACAATTGTGTCCCACTTGTGAGATTCTCACAAAATAAAATTTTTATATCTTTATGTTTGAAGCCTGAAATGTGTCAAAAGGTTGAAAAGTTCAAGGGGGCCAAATACTTTCGCAAGGCATTGTATCTACTCGACTCGCCTCGACTCTACTCGCCTTTTTTGGT
>NC_045755.1:2273164-2273285 GCF_008692095.1 Etheostoma spectabile
TTACAAAAAAAAGTCCCTGGGACCTGCTACCAGGTACTTTTTTTAGTGCTACCACAGTCGAGGTTCCAAGCGAGCTCAGGCGATACCAGAAGGTGACGTGGAAACCTGCAGACTGCTGGTT
>NC_045755.1:2273295-2290298 GCF_008692095.1 Etheostoma spectabile
CTGCGTTTTTAGCAAACAAGAGTGCGGAGTGTTTTTCCAGAACAAACGGGACATTTAAAAAAAATCTAGCCAGACACCGACAGATTATCTACTCTCTGCACTATTCTCACTTTTCAACTGTTCAATATTAAAGGCCATTAGGGGCTTTATGTCGTTTCCAATATTGCACACTGTTATTAAAAAAAAAAAAAAAAAGACAATTTATCAAAGAAAAGTTTTTATTTAGCTTTTCAAGTAGCGCATCAAACCCTCCCGTACATCCCGACCTTCTTCCTCTGCCCCCTGTGACAGTGTCACCACCGGCTCTGCTGGCCCAGATGCATCCCAGTCGTTGTCATAAGCTTCTCCGTGACTCTCATAAAGATTATACGAAGCCCAGCAGGTCAGAGCCAGAGATTTCACCAGTCGGACATCGCCCACCAGACGGTCTGCGGCGGCGATTTTGCAAAGCGTGAATGCTCTGAAACACAAACAGTCCACAGCACACATGTTGGTGTGTAATCATGGTTGCTAAAGTTCATGGACTTTATATAACGCTAGCGTATAGTAAATACTGACCGGGGCCCCTAACACATGCAAATGTTAGCTGACGTTACCAGGAAACTGAACTCACCCTTTTGTGTCGGCAAACAACCGTCATGTCGACGTCTGAACTCCGTCGGAATTCCCAAACTCTTGTTTTTTTATAGCGGCGATTTTGTTGCTTCCTTCAGCTTCTTTTGAAACAAAACATTTCTTCTGGCTGTGGCGAGTAGCCGACATGCTGTTGTGAGTCGAGTTGAAAATTACATCATCGCAAGTAGCTATGGTGACCAGCCACGCTGAGGCGTTACTCATTTTGCAATGGAAAACGGACGCAGGATGAGTCGAATCGAGTAGAGGCGAGTCAAGGCGAGGCGAGTCGAGCTGTTACCAGCAGTGGAAAAACGCCATAACAATGATAACAATGAATTGAAATATTTTCTGCAGAGAAAGTACATGCAATTGTTTTCGGAAAGTCTTGTTTGCTGTTTTGCTTCTGGATACCAGGCAGGAGCAGGACTTTCAGCTGTTGGATATGAATTGTAGTTTAGGACACATTTTTTGTAACTTTTATTGTACAGCAGAACTGTATACATTTATCAGTAAAGTCAAGAATTGTTATGCCTTAACCTTAGGAATAAGCAGTGAAGGGACATGAGACACATGTCCCTTCATGAGACACATGTCCCTTCACTCCCCAGTTCTCCTGGCACACTGGCAGTAGTAGAGAGAGTTTCCAGGGAGGCAGAGAATGGGAGCGGCTCTGTGTACATACACAGATCTCCCATGAGGCTCATTATGCTTCATGCTTTTCTCCGTCCGTAACGACTCTCCTGGCTGCCACACAGGGCAGCTTTATCCCAAACCAACAGAGCCTCTAAGGAAATCCATCTAAATGACTCATCAGATGGAGACTCACGGCCAGCAGGTGACTGAGACCAGCTGGGCTAGAACTGTGTGGGCTTATGCCTACTGCAGTAAACCTTACATGAGATGTATGCTTGATGGTGAGACATCAGATTTCTAGTTCTTGATTGGATCAGCTGTGTGGATGTCCATGTTAATTGGAAAAGGTTTCTGCTGTACAGGAAGTAGGGGTGTAGTGGTTTTGATTTTAAAATTGAGAATCAGATGCAGGATCAGCAATTTTCCCAGTATTTTTGTCTCTTTCCAAACTGCAATTCTTTGACGCATGTTCAAAGAATCAAATACCTTACACAGCGTAGCTTACCAGCTGTTAACGTGCTGCTAAAAACACAGGGTAACGTTAGCTTTTCCGTAGCTTGCAGCTTGACTCTTCCAGTCACCATGGCCACTGCCAGTCAAAGATGACGGAGAAACAACAGAAACTCCTCCTGCCTTTCGGAAGTCACCAGTGTGGCAACATTTTGCCTCCCCCCTGAGTGAGAACTCTTGGAAACTCAAACTGTTGTTACCGTCACTGTTGGGAAAAAAATGTGTTCAAATCAAAAACTGAATGGAATCATTACCTTAAAATTGAAAATCTAATTGAATCATGGATTTAAAGAATTGTGGCACCCCTAACAGGAAGTGATGCATCATCATTCTGGAGGTGGTTTACTTGGAAGGTTGAGAAAAAAGATGAGCGGTTAAAATAGATTTGAGTGTGTTAATCATCATTGTGTGGACAGAGACCGATCAGTTTTCATGAAACTAAGTGTGACAAGATATAGAAGGAAGTACAGTGTTTTTCCTTTATGCTAAGAATGCAGTGAACATTCCTGAAACTGAGCAGCTGCCCCAGAGCAGCTGAACAACAAAAGCTCAGATCTCTCTTCTGATCAGTCTTTTTTTAAAACAATGGTGATTTCAGCCTTGGCTAAAAGCCTCTCTCTAAAAATACCCTCCTGTCATGCAACATAGATGAGCGCAATGCTTGTGGCTTTACTGTCAAGAAATGACGCCGAAGGAGAGTGTTTTGACACCGACAGGCTTCCCATTTTCAGCAGAGACATGAATAAGTTACCGGGCCTCGCTTTTTGCACCCTGGTGGTGTGTGTGTGTGTGTGTGTGTGTGTGTGTGTGTGTGTCTCTTTCTCTTGCTCACCCTCTTGTTTGAGGCTTGGACTATGGCAGCTGGCTATGCGTTTTTTTGTTTGAAGCTTTGGGGGATTGGAGACCAGTTTGTGTGTGTATGTGTGTTGTGTTTGTGTTGCCCATGCTTGACAAAAAGAGAGCTTGTTTGTATACTTGTCCTGGACTACATTTTGTGCGTGTGTGTGTGTGTGTTGCTGAGCAGCAGGATCCCGGCTGTCACTCTTCTGCAGAGCAGTGACAATCATGGTGAAGCTGCACGGCTCTCCAGTGCTGCCGTAAGCAGCAAGGAGATTTGGAGGAGAAGGTTTTTTGCCTTCAATGACAAAGCCAGTCGTTATATAACTTTTTGTGTTGTTCATCTCTGCCAGGGGCGCCACTTAGGTAGAAAATATCTGCACCTGAAAGTACAGCATGTCTACATTTCTTCTTTCTAGCTTTCTAAAGTTTTCTGGCACTTGTCAGTCTCTCTCTGTCTTTCAGACATTTGTCTTTCTTCAGTCTTCCCACCTTAACGAGAGCACGCAGACTAAACTTAGCAAACTGTGATGGTAGATGAAAGAAGTTTTATCCCCGGTTTGAGTACCCAGCTGTGTCTGGCTCTTGTGTGTTTTTATGCAAATGTGTGTCCTCACTTGTGCAAGTGCTTGCATACAGATATATCTCATCTCAAAAACAGGCAATTTGCGGCCCACACAAACACACACTAATTAACATCTACTCGCTCGGAGTAGCTCAAGGTACATTTTACATTTTTTTGGAAGCTAAGATTTCCTCTCATTTCTTATTCTCTGGCATTGATTCAACAGTGTCTTTCATTCTGGATGATCCTCTTTATTTAACATTAAGCTAAATATGTCTCTTAATTTACTCCATGGTAAGCTTGATATATCATAAATTACTGTATTCACTGAGTTAATAAGTGAAGTCAAGTGGTTACGGAATGAGCAGTGATACAATTGAAAGATGTCCTGTCCTTGGACCTCTAAATCAGCATAGAAGATCCCCTGTCCGTTTGCCAAAGTTGACTCAGTTCACTTTTGCAGAGCGGCAGAGGAGTTGCTATTGTACAAAGATGCCGGTAAAACCCAGCGAACGTTAGAGGGTACGGCCGCGCTCTCTCTCTCTCTCTCTTTCTCTCTCTCTCTCTCTCTATCTATCTCTCTCTCTCTCTCTATTTCTCTCTCTGTCTCTATCTCTCACTCTCTCTCTCTCTCTCTCTCTCTCTCTCTCTCTCTCTCTCTCTCTCTCTCTCTCATATATAACAGGTATAACAGGAAAAATCCTGTTATATGTTCCCCCTCCCCACCTCAAATGTCCACAGGTGCTGTTTCACTGGCTACATAAGAGCCTTCCAGTTTAGCTATCTGGATTCAGCCTTAGATGAATGGACATCTTTGTCCATATTTTACACAACCACAGTTTTACTTTGTGAAAACATCCTCTTTTGTGTTTGTAATGTGCATGCTTTAATAGCATCCTAATTATTCCCCTAAATGCAATATATTTTTAACAAACTAACACTTCCAACCAAAACTTGACACACTGTATATGAGATATCAGTGCTGTGCTGTTAGTATATTCTGTTGTGGCAGCTTGTCCTTCTCTGAGCCTGACGCTCAGCATGATGATCTTTGGGCCATATGCCCCTGTGTCTGTCAGGTTATTCATCTGCTCTGACAGAGAGCTGAAAGGCAGCATGGCCCTCAGTGTGTTTGCGGAAGATCATAACCCCATTCATTTTGAGATATGTATTATCACAAAAACTGCAGATAAATGACTATAATAATTAGAAACTCTGTAACTAATAAAGAAGCTCCAAACTACTTCCAACCCCAATGCATTCATTTGGATTTGGACATTGGATTTTTTTTAATTTCACATTTTAAACACAGTTTAGAAATTAGTTGTTGGTAAAAAAAAAAAAACTATTGACGTTTTGTGAAATTTGCTGAAATGTTTTGTGAGAGTTAAATGAGAATATTGATACCATTGATAGGAGCAGTACGCTAACTGAAGCTACTGCGAGCAGCCAAAAACCTTAGCTTAGCATAGGACAGAAAACAGTTAACCTGATTATGTCCAAGGTTAAAAAGTAATCTGCCTACCAACGCCTTCAAAGCTCCTCAATAAACAAACAAGTTGCTAATTAGTGAGTTTCCATGGTGCTTTTAGTTGAATTTAGTTATATTGTGCCAGACTGGCAGTTTGCAGTCTTTATGCTAAGCTAAGCTAAAATCATAGCATCATATTTAAGCAACATGATAGTGGTATCATCTTCTCATCTCTGCAAGAAATGTAATAAGTGTTTTTCCCAAATTGCTGGACTGTTTAAGATTCTTTGTTAGTTTTCATCTTACTAACTCATTAATGTCCATATGTATGTTAACATATTAATTAGTTCTTTATGAGAAACCAGCAGCCATTGTTTAATAATAATTCACAAGGTCTTAAAATATAGAAGGGATTCAAGTTGATCGAAGACGTTCAAGGTGCATAAAGGTTCATGACAGCAGCAGACCTGCTGGGGATGTCCCAGCCCAGGTCCCATTGGTGATCCATCCCCCTGAACTTATCAGGTTGGACCTGGGGGTGACGAGGCTGAAGGCGCAGCGCTGGGTGAGGTCGGACTAGATGGTCTTTCTTTCCAATTGATAACAGGTCCCGTATGGTCAAGTTCTAGATTAACTCACACCGGTCGTACCAGTCTCAATATTTACCATATGCCTTTTTTATGAATGTTAAGGGACTGTTTGAAAATGATTAGGCTTCTTACCTTTCTTCTCCCACTGATCATTTGTCATACATCCTTAGCTTTAGTCAACTGTTGTTGTTTTTTACAGAACAGAGGAAAAATGTAATTGTTAAGAACCCTTTCAGAAGCTTTGGACATCCTCCTGTTATGTCCACAGTTCACAGGACCCGTCAGGAACCTTTACTGCATGTTCCCTTCTCTGTCTCTTTGTTTCTTGTCATTTTTTATGCATTACGCATTAATGGAAAGTCACCCAGCTCCTCAGAGGTCTGACTTTATGTGATTTTTGGGAAACGGTAATGACATAATGATGACTCACATTAAAGTGACACAAAGGTAACATAATAGGGTAATAAGCCATTTATATTGTTACCTTATTATTATTATTATTATTATTATTATTATTATTATTATTTCTTATTATTATTACCTAGTGCATAATGCATGTTTTGAAGAGGTCACGCATAAAGAATGTAAATTCAAATTCATGTGCATTGTCCAGGCCATGCAGTAATACTGTTGACAGGCTTGACGTTAGGGAGATTTCTGCCTGGGATTATGTATTTTGAGTGTAAGATTCATATTTGGGTGCCCCTAAATGCCTAATACTCCACAGGTAAATACAGTGTGTCATACTGTTGTACCTTAAAGCTACATTAGAAGTAATGGGATGTAAAGGAACAAGAAGGTGACCCGTGGAACTTAACTGTGCAGTGATGTGGTGCTGTATTAGAAAGAAAGTGATTCCCTCCATTACCCACAATGGTTCCATTATATGTCGAGCCTT
The DNA here is from genome assembly GCF_008692095.1 of Etheostoma spectabile. NCBI lineage: Eukaryota > Metazoa > Chordata > Actinopteri > Perciformes > Percidae > Etheostoma > Etheostoma spectabile. Next base: position 2,279,415 of record NC_045755.1, read on the forward strand.
AACGCTTTGGTGATTTCAAACTTTTAATCAAATAACTTTGTTGAGTTAAAAGGCCAGAGTGTTTACAGAGGAGAGAGCTGCAGCTCGTTTGACTGTTGATGCAGAGCTTGTGCCCCGGAGACTTTATTTGGATTGGGAATTAATTCACAAGATTGAATTGTTTCCATGCTTTATGAGTCATAGTGTGTTCTTTGTTATGCAGTTGGAAACAAGTTGTGATAAAAAGCAAAAAGAACCATAAAATTAAAGCATCACATTTAGCTCTTGTTATCATTTTAATATCTTGTTTCTGAACGATGGTGTGTTGTAGGCGGTTTTCCCTTTTAGTTTAGCGGCTTGTTTTAATTCTATTCATAACTTTGAAAAAACAATTGGAGCATTTGAAATCCTTCTCTATTTTCTTAATATTTATAAGTGATCTTTGTGCACTCATAAGTCCTAAGATGACTCTGCAGTCATCTTAGACTGCAGAATCAGCAGTCAAAACTGTCAAGACATGACAAAAAACTTGTCAGCTTGTCGAATAAGAAAAAAGATCACTTATACTTTTAAATAGTAGGCTAAATAAACTTGTTTGGATTATTTTCTTAATATTTTCACCAAGCAGAAGTGACTTAGGATGGTCTAAAAGTCTTTGGTGTGGAGACACTACAGTACCCCAACGTGGCTGTAGATAATAGGGTTTACGAAAGTCTGCAATACTTCTGTCTGTATACAGTTTAATGCAAGATAGATTTAGGATAAGTAGACTATGGGGGACTTTGGTTGCAGCTGCATCAATTCATTAGGTTGAAAATTTCCGTGGACGTGACTCCATTCATCATCTGACAGGCCTAATGAGTTTGTGAAGATAAGAATCGACAAAGTTCCTATCATTGCTAATTCACTTTAGTGCCATGGAGCTTGACTCTGTTGTGGATTATAAAAATGTAATCTTGTTAAATGAATGAGTGTTATGGTGTAATTATGGCAGTCTGACATTTATGACGTCGCATAGAACCTATTGTTGCTTGTGTTGTTCTTTTTTGATCAGTAGAAAGAAGACCTGTAATGATCCAAACAAAATATCAATAGAATCCATATCCAATACACACATTGTGTTTCTATCCTCATCTTTATCATTAATCCCAAAAGACTTGATCTTTTGGTGTGAAGTTTTAAGTGACAGTACAGTGTTTTCCCTAGGTTTGTGGAAGACTTAGGTGCACATATTTGTGGTCCTTCCTCAAAGAGCTGTTACGCTGTTAATAAAAAAAAAGTGCAATTTCACATCATTTTGGATCAATAATATTACCATATCAGTGTCTACAGCTTGAAAATAATAAGCAGATAATAAATAAATAAATAAAACTTAAAAAGCTTAGAGACAAAATATGCTAAATAAGTCCTCTGGGGAACAACTACAATCATTAAATCTGAGAGTCATTCAGTTCGTTTTGAGGATTTTACATTTATTTGGCTTAAGTGCTGCCCAAAATGGCTTGGGTGCTGCACCTAAGAGCAGTCCTCTCTTAATTGTTTCAACTCTGTCAAGTGTGTTTCCTGTTGAAAGACAGTCAGATGTTGGTTGTTCATCATTGATTGTGGTCTAGGCCTACACGATTCGAGGAAAAATCACGATTATTTAGCTTAGAATTGATATCACAATTCTCTGCCTCGGCTCTTCTTTAACCTTATCTACTGTTGAGTTTTGATCATTTGAAGTACCAGACCCAATCACAATGTTTGTTTACTACACAATAACCTCCGGGTAGAAAACTCCTGCATCCCGTACATACAATTTAACGGCGCTTAGCAAACGGACACAAAGAACAACTGGATATACTCACATCTCATTCATCTAAAGTGCATATTTGATGCTTTCATATTCAACACGTAGGTTTCTATTAGGTTGGATACCTAATTTACCTGATGGGGCGCAGACTAAAAAAAAAATCCAAAATTCAAACTAGCAGTCAGTTCATCATAGATGTAGAAAAGCAACACAGTACAGAAAATAAGCACAGCAGACCATGTTTAGCTATGTATCTTTAAATGTTATAGTTGCGGCTGAAAATGACAACATCTCTGCTATTCAAATCAACTGTCATTTGTATACCTGGGCGTGATTTCTGTGTTAGTTTGACGTCATGGTGATTCGGTCTATAGACCAGTTGGTAGTTCCTGGTTTGTATAAAATACAAATATGGTGTGTGCAGTGTATTTAAAAAAAAAATGGTTTAGTGAGTGTATCTCCTTCCAGGCTAAGGAGGAGGTCAGCGGTTGAGCCGGCGGTGGATTGCGAGCTCTTATGTGGACTGTTTGTTTGCACATTTGCCAGCAGTTTGTAATAGTCTTGAACAAGTTCCTGCCGGGTTGCATTACCTCGCCATAAACCCCTCGCTGTGAAGCGGCTAGAGGTTTTGTTGTCGTATTTGACTGCATTGCAGTAGGAAGCCTGGGCGTTTTTAACCATCCCTGCCAGGCAGCGCTGACATCCTGCTGTCTGTCACTGCTTGGCACCATACATATCCAGCCCCTTCCGGCCAAGGTCACTCTGTTCATTTCTGTAATCAAGTTGTGCCAAGCTGAATTGGATTCCCGTTGATTAAGTCTGATCACTTTTTTTTGTCAATATGCAAACGATTTTTTCTCACGGTCTTAATAAATCAAAACATCTTGTTTTTAAACGCACATCTGCTTTGCTATTATTTATCATCCTGTCCCATTTCAGAGTAGTAGATTCAACCTTCTTTCCTGAAAAAAATAAACAATTACACATTATTTGTAATATATATAAGAATGTGCTAGTTATCGTTAGCAGTGACCAGAAAACCCAAAAGATGAGGCAGGATGGCTCATAATGTTTGTGATCTCTTGGAAGAGAATTCTTACTCTGCAGATGACATTTACTGCTCTCTGACACCAGGCTTCAGCAAATAAAGACTGGCCAGCACTGTGTGACGGTAAGTTAGGGTGGCACGGATGTTAGTTTTTTTGGATACATAGATACGATTGGACCAACCCCAGCAGCTCATCATCATTTTGTTCTTGCTGTACTGCCCCCTGTTACAGTGCTTGAGAGTCATGAATAATGTCCCAACGCGAGGCTGGATGGACAGACTTTTCTGAGCATCTCACGTATTATGCATGAGATCACTTCCAGTCAGAGGCATTTGGCAAAGACAAGTCACAGTCGGCTCTCTTCCAGCAAAACCCTCCTGGATTTTAGCTGGATTCTGCGATGTCATCCTGCTTTAATTAACCCGTGGTATCCCGCTGCTGACGACATGTCTGATTGCCTCTCCAAGGGCTGACAGGCCCATCCTGGTGGGGAGGAGAGACGAAGAGAGAGGAGGGGGTGAAAGTGGAAGAGTGAGGTAGTCCTTTCTTCCTTTGTCTCTCGTTCCCATTTCATCTCTGTCTCCCAGTCGTCTCACAGCATCTCTGCCAGGTGGGTTTTTACCTCCTGTGGTAGTAGGCGCGGTAGGGACACAGACCAGTGCAAAGGCAGCGTCCATCCCACTAGAGGTGAGTTGACAACAAAAACTGAAACCATTTTGCACACACGCAACCTGTAAACAGCTGATTGATGCTTCTTTGTGCTGTGAGTTTGTTTGACTTGAGTCGGACTGTTTTGTTAGTTCTGATAGGCTGGCTCTTTTTGCACATTGGAGTCAGGCAGAAAGTGAGCCTATTGCTGGCTTTGGCAGTCCACAGACAGGCAGGAGAAGAAGAGTAAAGTAATTTGCGAGGATTTCTTGGTGTTTTCTTGTGTTTAATTGCAAGAGCTCAGGGGCATTAACTGGGATTATGGTACAGGCAAATGAGGATGAGTGCTTTTCATTTACATCACAGAGCCCTGCTCTATATGTTTGTGTGTGGGAGAGAGAGGAAATACTGTTTATTTCAAAGTTTGTGTGTAACAGATAGTTGTCATGGTGGTTAGAAAAGGACGTCTTTCTTGTGGCTTTTCTTCTGGGGATTTTCTACTCTGAGCACAGTGTACTCTTAGTGATTTAGTGGGGTACCTAAAGCAAGCATCCAGAAAACACAATGCCTTTGGTTTTAGGCCTTTATCTGATTTATGAAATGCCTTTATGTATTTTAGACATACTTACATGCAATTGAACAAGTTTTTTATTTTTTATTGTGGACATTTTCTACTTGGATTCTTTGACCACATGTTGTGATTTTTGTCATAATGTGGGTGCGGTAAAGTCATTGTAGAATGCAGAATAGATTAAGGTCCATAGAATAGTATGAATGAACTCAAGTAGACTTTAGTTCCCACAGTTTGAATACACAAACAACCAATGGAAGTGTTAAGCTGCCCAGTACACAAGTAAAAAAATGGCATGAATTGATAATAAAAAGGTTTTCAGTCTCATGATTAATATTACATTCACAATGGAGGTATTTGGGTTGGCCTTCATTAGACCTTGCTATGAGCTTTAGTTCAGAGATAATATCTCTGCTGTAGATAAAGCTTATTTGTTAATTTAAAGATGCTCAGCCAACCCTTTCAGCCTCCCATTTCCTGTCAATCAAGCAGCCAAAAAAAGCTTGTTCCAGCTTTGAGAAAGAAGTGGTTTTTTTTACACAAAGAATTTAAATTGTAGAGGATCAAAGGATGAGAAAAAAAAAGTTCAGTCACAATGTGTTTTTTACGTCTAATGGCTCTTTTATATTTTATTTTTTAAATCTATTTGTATATTTATCCACAGGAGTTTTCAGCCAAAGAAAAACAAAAATGGACCAAATTTGAGTTAGGATTGATGATATAAATTAAGTGTGAAACACAATCCAATCATGAATCCAAACTGAAACATATAAAAATAAATAAAAATTGGATCACAAAAAAGAAATCCAAACTGGTCCCAGTTTCTTCAAATTCCATCCCATGTGAGCGTTTTTTTCCTCCTGTTTTGTTACATAAGAGGTCCTCTGAGTATGTGTGGCATTGTCCCTTCTTCCGACTGCCCATCTTTACTTACTTAGACATTATTCCCCCCAAATATTTATCAACCCCCTCATCAAAATCTCATTCATGTCCATAATATAGTGTAATAACGATGTTATCCTTTGTTCATGCTGCTAATAGCGTCTTGTCCTCTGGGCTGTTGAAAGAACAAGACCAAGCGTATTGAATATTGCATGAGATAATGTTTGCATGGTTGAGTGGAGCCACAGCAGTGCGTTCATGGCTTGATGCAACGCAGCAGGCAAAAATCAAGGACTTTCAATAGAATCTGCAAAGAAATTAAAAAAAAAAAACATTTGAAAGAGTAAATATTCATTTGTGTGTGAAGTTTCACCTTCCCGCCCGCTGCCTTTGGCTGGAGAGCAGCTCTACTCAAGCTTTTTAGTGTTAAGTGCAAGATTTTCCCCAAGAGATCTGCAGTAGGGTTTGGAAAATCAGGTCACACCTTGTTATAGCACTAGTTATCATACAATTCCAAATAACCCCTGCTATACACTGTCTAATAAAAAGGTTGCATTATGTAGGGCATTTCAGTCTTAGGCTTTACAAATGTGTTTGTCCAACTCGCAGAACTATCACAAGGGAAATACATTGTTTTCAGATGGATTTAGAGAGAGATTGAGAGAGAGAGAGAGAGAGAGAGAGAGAGAGACTATGACTTATTTGGCGCCCATATGCCCATTTCACTGCCTCTTTTATGAAAATGGGAGAGAAGGAAAATATTCTCCACGGTCTCCTCTAAAGCATTCTGCTCTGTACATTGTTGCTCATTGTTAATTTAGGATGTTATGACACAAAAGTCCGGCTCACCCGGTTAGGGTTATTGAGTTTGGCTGTGCATTCCCCCCCCCCGTAAGAGATGTGGTGACGTGCATGTAAAAGGGGAGGAGCTTGGTTAGACACGGTTCTGTTCTGTCAGATCTGATCCAGGGAATCGGCCTGATGCAATATTCAAACCGTTACAGTCAGGTAGGCTCACAGGAGGAGGAGCGCAATTTAGTTTTTGTTGTTCTTGTTTTGATGTCAACCCTTTATACCTGAAAATCCACGGATGGTCTTCTTCGGCAATCCCCAGCTTACCATTCATACAGACAATCACAGTCATCTATTAGTGTTCACTGAGCAGCTTGGCGTGTGGACGGCATCATAAAGGGTTTCCCTGCCCTATCTGCAGGGTTTATGGAGTTGATGGTGCTGCCTATACTTTGGAAAATGGTAGCTGGTGCCATGGCAGGGAATAAGCTACCACATTTTTAACAGGAGTTGTATCCTCTTGACTTTAAAGCTAAACAACATCTGCTAGATAGCATTCCCTGATAGAAAGCGGACATGTTGATATGTATTTATAATCTACTTTTACCTCATTGGCATCTTAAACTGGGGTTACAACCATCTTTAATGTTGTGACATCTTTTTGGGTGTCTATGATACTTTTTAACTTGTCTGCTTTCTGAATCTGATAATAATTAAAAAAACATTGTTGCTGTGATTCAGTTTCATTATCTTGTTTTCTGTCAAAAAATCATAATCCCTAAGGTTTCAGTCCTGGTTGATAAAAGCATATGCGTTGTTGCTGGTGTGGTTTGATACAGTGTGCCACAGTTCTGAGGGCAGCTAACATTCACTGAGCAGCTACTTTATTTTAAAACAGTTCACTGTGGCTGCTGCTTTTTGTTTCATTACTCCCTGAAGTATGTTAATATTTTTATTTTATTTAAAAAATCAACAAACAATACACTAAGACATAGGAACGCATCCCAGGACCCCAAACAATAAATAAAATAACACAGAGAGGAAAGACGGGGAGGGGGGCGACCCAACAAAAACACAACAGCAGGAACGGAGCTCGCAGCTCGCCATCAAGACACACAAAAACAAACACACACAAACAAAAGACATTGACAGATAGATGGACATAAGACACACGGGACCAAACACGAGCACAGACAGAGGCAAGGGGGCAAAAGCACAAGTCTACAACATGGACTTCAAGGACTCAGCAATACTGAGCCAAGAGTTTACAAAAGCATTTTAAATGAATCAGCGCTAACCTCGGTGAAAAATCCATTACATTTCCTGGGAATGCTTCACATTTAAAACCACCCCGTTTTGATATTTGAGGAGGAAACGTGTTTTACAGAAACTGGTGTCTCTGATTTGGCTGACGGAGAATAAACAGGAATGCTGGATAACATGCTGCATCGCTTCCTGTGAATCCCTAGTGTGCAATTTTAAAGCCAGATATGGTGGGCCCCGCCACTAAAAACGGTAACTACTGTATAGAGATGTAATCATATTGTTGTGAGGAGGAAGGACGACCCAAACACAGAGTAATGGGAAACATTATAATAATAATAATAACACATAAAATGTGCATACATGAAATGGTTATTCCAGATCATAAATTAAATCAATAATTGACAAAAAATCATAATTACAGATTACAAATGGTTTAAAAATTGAGTTTTATATTCTTATTTTTTATTGTTTATACTACAGCTGTGATGTGTAATTTTTTTGTCTTCCCAATGAGGAATTCTAAGTAATGACAACAAAACTGTCAACATGATACAAGCCTTCTGTGATCACACACAACCCCCACCCCTCCTCCATGCAGTTGCTAGTAGCCAAGGAGGACAGGAGGATTAAAAAAACATAATGGACTCTTCAGAAGAGGTCATTATCTTCACTTGAGTTTCTGCGCGGGACTGTTGCCGGACGACACAATTTTCTGAATGTAGCCATACTGAGACATACAGAGAGAGTTGTCTGGAGTAGATAGTCTTAATGAGCTTGTTCATTAATATCAAAATGTTATGCACTAAGGGCCATATTTTAACAATCTAAGCGCACGGTATGAAGTGCATGGCACAGGTGCGTGTAGGACGTGTCCAAATCCACTTTTGCTAGTTTGACGGCGGAAAAAAGGGTCCGTGCACTGGGTGCATGGTTCAAAAGGGTTGGACTTAGTGTTCATTAATCATAGGTGTGTGTTGGGCGTAACATGCAATCAACCAATCAGAGTCTCATCTCCCATTCCCTTTAAAAGCCAGCCGCGTTTGTACCTTGGAGCATTGCTATTATGATGGAGGATTTGCACAGTCATATTTTTATTTGTAATCTTTTGCATATGTGTGTGCTGGTGCACTTCCGTGTGTGTGTTTGTGTGTGTGTGTGTGTGTGTGTGTGTGTGTGTGTGTGTGTGTGTGTGTGTGTGTGTGTGTGTGTGTGTGTGTGTGTGTGTGTGTGTGTGTATGTGTGTGTGTGTGCGCGCGCTGTGCATAAGACTAGGCGCACTTTACTAATGTGCTGTTTAAATAACAATGAAATGCTGCGCTATTGACTTTAGACCAGGTTTTTGTTGGTCAATGGCGCCATCACTTCCCGCTGCCTCAAGATAGCAATACGCCCAGAATGCACTTGAACACACCTCCCTGTGAGACCAGCACGCCAATGGGTGCAACTTGCGTCGGGCTTTGCACTGCGCAGGGCCGACTGCAAAATAAGGCCCAAAAGCTTTAAGGATTGTTACTTTAATGTTAGACATTGAATGCCTGTCTTTGTCTTAATAAAGGTGGACTGTGTAAATACCAGGGACAGCAACGTCATACAAAAAATAAGTTATTATTATTAAAAAAAACACACCCAAGATAGAATACCTAAAGATCCTTTAATGACCTTTCTCAATAGCCCCTCAGTGGTAGCTGTGGGAAGAGAGCAGCAGTGTACACAGCCAGTCATATATACAAATGTTTTGCCCTCTAGCTTTGTTACTATCTCTACAGCATTACCTGAAACGTCTTTACCTATAATATGTCCATTGTTTGCATCTCCTTTAAGCAAGTTAGTTCTGCTTTTTATTGTGTTCCATTATACACACTCAGTTTGGTAATTAACACTAATTTGCTTAAAGAATTACATTAAGAAGTGAATGCAAAAACTAATGGGCATCTTTACTTTGTGATTATGACTCCAAGAGCTATTCTCTGTGCCTCATTATGTTAATTAAGCAAGAATTACCCAAGAAACCCATAGTTCAGACTAATTTTCCAGAAAAGAAGATTTTCAATATTGTATTAGAGAGATCACCCTAGGAGGAAGGAGCGATATGTTGCAGCCAGGGGAAAAGACTTGCATGTTTAGATAAGAACTGGAAGTCATTGAGCTTCTTCACAGCCATCTGCCTTGCGTATTATGATGATAGACTAACCCTCCTCTCACTTCTGTTTCACCATTCCCCTCCTTTGTATTACCCAAGTAAATGTGCAGCATTTCATGTTATCAAGTCCAATTTGTCTCAGTTTGGAGGAAATGAATAGGGACATGAAAAAAGTGAACCTTTTCTCACTTTCAAAGAAGCTTGTATGATATTTGAGATTTGCAATTAGGCACAAGGAGCAATTAGCACTAGCAAAATACCATCTGGGTCTTTGATCTCTTCTAATTTTTATCTTTAAAGTATGTTTCTTTTTGAAAATGTGATCCGCTCTCAGAACCAATATTTGTTTACACCAAGTAAATATATACAATATAATATAAAGTATTTATAAAGACAGCTTTTGTGTATGTCTGCAGGTAAAGGCTGTCATTTGGAGTGCAACCAAGTCACTTTGGACTGCTTCATTTAGTTGGAAGCATCACATTTGGCTCTCACTGCCCTGTTGTCCGTCACGCACTGAAGCCTGGTCTCAGAAGAAGTTGCAAACTGCACTGCACATCTCTTGTCACCATAAAGCTGCGCACAGGGTAACTTTAAATAAAATTGTCCAGGTGACCAGTCAGCCGTTGTTGCCGCCTAAACTTAAAAACCCCAGCCAACAACTCCACTTTTTTACCTAGACACTCGGATATGTTGCTTAACTTGCTGTTGCCCTCTTGGAAACAAGCAGTGAGCTGCTGTCAGATGATGCTGCCCTCAAATCAAGACAAAGCCGCGGCATCAGCAAAGACAAGCTTAAGTGGAGATGAGAGGAAATGATTAAAGGGAAACAAGCCAGGCATGTTTCAAAGCCATCGATTTCCACAGGCTTTGCTTGCAAAAGCCTTGTGTGTGCGCAGAAACACTTCCTTCGACACTCGGCTTGACTTGTGTTTGATATCAGAGCCTCTTTTTTTTTATTAAAGAACTGCAGTAAAGCTGTAGCTACACGACAGCAAAGCTCTGATTAACAGCAAGGATGCCATTTATTTTTCTTATGACACGCTGCCCTGGGCTTTAAGCATCCATCTCTGAGGCGCTTTTCCGATAGTGGCTTTGAATTGAAAGCAAATGAAATCTCAAAATGACAAATTAAGGATGGCAAAAAAAGAAATTGGTTATGATGGTCAACAACACAAAGGCCCGCTGCTCTTATTCTTCTTTGTTTTCTTCTTCCTGGTTTGTTCTTTTCGGAAACAAAACTGATGTTGAGCCACATGACCACAAGAAAGACTTACAGAAATTAGTTGTTTTATTTTCCTTAGCAAAAAACTTTGCATAATTCAAACATATTATATGCAGTTATAATATTCCATCTTGAAACAAAGCCTGCAGTTGGTACTTCTATGCCGAGTCACAGACCCGGTCAGATTTGGCCAGTGAAGATAAATGCTGCTCATTCTGTAACTATCATAAGAGCAAATCAGTTTCACAGCGCACCAGTGGACAACTGGGTTGCGACGTGTCTGCCCTGCCCTGCACTCATTACAAACCTTTTACAGGTTAGATCAATACAGACCATCTATTCATTTCTGTATGTAGCTACCTACCTTTTACATATCCACACACAAATAGGCCACTTAACTTTTATGATAGCAAGATTGTTTCACATCAAATGGTTAAAATATTTAATCGCGATTATTTGCATTAATGTCATAGTTAAATTGCAATTGATCTCAAATTTGTATCTATTTTAAATGTCCCTTGATTTCTTCTTGTCTCG
>NC_045755.1:2290308-2290724 GCF_008692095.1 Etheostoma spectabile
TTCTCATTTTAATGCTCTTATCAACATGGAAAGGTGGATTGGCTTGTTTGTGCAAATGTTTTTTTTTTCTATGGAAAACAACATTGGCATATAGCCTTCTCACTTGGAACAAATAATCTCTCATACAATGTAACACTGTCCATCAATAAAAGGGTGAAAACCATGGCTTAATACTTTCTTTTTCTAAAGTTTGCTTTGAACATAGCAGTCATGCTACTGCTCTTTATTCACCAGAGGCCCATCAACCCTGCCTCTTATTTCAGAAAGAATGAACAGTAATGGTTACCTGGCTTTGACAAGGGCCAGAAATTGGCATCAGCTGTGTGCTTGGCCATCAAGTGGTCTTTCAGACTGGACGTGCTGCGATGATAGCTCAGTTCCCAAACATCAAAACACACAGATCACTTTGGTCTTGT
>NC_045755.1:2290734-2290869 GCF_008692095.1 Etheostoma spectabile
ATTTGGCAACTTTAAAAAAATAAACTTTCTGTTCAGAATCTTATTGCGGCCATTTTGGCGTCTCGCGCTCGCCATCCACTAAAAAATTAACGTTACTACTCTTTGGCCGGCTCGCAAGCCCAAACAAGTGTGTGC